>NW_020257621.1:126855-347018 GCF_003255815.1 Theropithecus gelada
TTATTGTTTACTGTGCCCTGTCCCCAGAGGTGGAGTCTACAGAGACAGGCAGGTTTCCTTGAGCTGCTGTGAGCTCCACCCAGTTCGAGCTTCCCAGCAGCTTTGTTTACCTATTTAAGCCTCAGCAATGGCAGGCGCCCCTCCCCCAGCCTCGCTGCTGCCTTGCCGGTAGATCACAGACTGCTGTGCTAGCAATGAGGGAGGCTCCGTGGGTGTGGGACCCTCCCGGCCAGGTGTGGGATATGATCTCCTGGTGTGCCTGTTTGCTTAAAGCGCAGTATTGGGGTGGGAGTTACCCGATTTTCCAGGTGTTGTGTGTCTCAGTTCCCCTGGCTAGGAAAAGGGATTCCCTTCCCCCTTGCGCTTCCCAGGTGAGGCAATGCCTCGCCCTGCTTCAGCTCTCGCTGGTTGGGCTGCAGCAGCTGACCAGCACCGATCGTCCGGCACTCCCCAGTGAGATGAACCCAGTACCTCAGTTGAAAATGCAGAAATCACGGGTCTTCTGTGTCGCTCGCGCTAGGAGTTGGAGACTGGAGCTGTTCCTATTTGGCCATCTTGCTCTGCCCCCCCTGTGCTTTCTTTTAAGAAAACTATCAACAGAGTAAACAGACAATTTACAGAATGGTAGGGGGATATTTGCAAAACATGCATCCAACAAAGATCTAAACAGATTCTGTAAGGAAGCTAAACAAACCAACAAGCAAAAAACCAAACAACTGCATTAAATGTGGACAAAGGACATGAACAGACACTTCTCAAAAGAAGACATACACACAATCAACAAGTTTATGGAAAAATGCTCAATATCTCTAATCATTAAAGAAATGTAAAGCAAAATCACAATGAGATACCATCTTATACCAGTCAGAATGGCTATTACAAAAAAATAACAGATGTGGTAAGGTTGCAGAGAGAATAGAACACTTACACGCTTCTGGTGGAAATATAAATTAGGTCAGCCACTGCAGAAAGCAGTCCGGAGATTGCTGGAAGAACTTAAAATGGAACCACCACTCAACCCAGCAATTCTCTTACTGGATCTATGCCCAGAGTAATATACATTGCTCTACCATAAAGATACACTCACATGTATGTTCATCACAGCACTATTCACATTGGCAAAGACATGGAATCAACCTAGATTCCCATCAAGGGTAGACCAGATAAAGAAAATGTGTTACATATACACCATGGAATACCACACAGTCATAAAAAGGGAACAAAATCATGTCCTTTGCAGGAACTGGATGGAACTGGACACCATTTTCCTTAGCAAACAATGACAGGAATAGAAAACCAAATACTGCATGTTACCTCTTATAAGTGGGAGTTAAATGATGAGAACACGTGGACACGGAAAGGGGAAAAACAGACACTGGGGCCTACTTAAAGGTGGAGGGTGGGAAGAGGGTGAAGATTGAAAAACTACCTGTTGGGTACTATACTAATTATATAGGTGACAAAATTATCTGTACACCAAACCCCTGCGATACACAATTGACCCTTGTAACAGACCTGCACATGTACCCCTGAGTCTAAAAGGAAAAAAAATAATTTTCAAAACATTAAAATTCTACAGAATGTAATTTCAAATCACATTGAAATTCAGCTAGAAATAAAGTAGAAGATAACTGGAAATTTTCCATGTGTTGGAAATTTTAAAATGAACTAAATAATCCACGTCAAAGAAAAAACATTATGGAGATCAGAAAATATTTTGAACTCACACTGTTTGTCAGTACATATGGCTTGCAGATAAAACTGTACTGTAAGGAAATTTAAAACCTTAAATACACATAATAGAAAAGAAAGACTGAGCATTAAGAAACCAAACATTATTTCAAGAAGAAAGAAAATAGCAGTATAATAAATCCAATGAAAGTCCAAAGCAGGAATTTTTAAAAAAATATCAGAAGTTAGTGAGATAGAGAACAAGCATAAAATAGAAGGACTATACAAAGTCGAAACTGATAATCACCCTGCAAGTTTATTCCACAAAAAAATCAGATCAGATAGATAAATTCAAAACAGGGAATCAAGTGGGTTAAAGCTGTGTTTCTCCCCTCAGGCATATATGAATTTCAACAGAAACTGCCTTATAATAAAAAAAAATTATTGATATTCATACTGCCCATACCTCAAGATTATGAGGATCTGCCTTCTCCTGACTCTACCAAATTGCAGAAATAAGACAATTATGATCGTCCTCTGAAATTTAAAAAACAAAATCAATATCGAACAGATCAGACTAGGTAGTAAACATTACTTTTAAGTGTTCTCAGGTCTGGAAAAGTTGAATTTAACTAGATTGATGATGGCAACATACCTCAAGGAAGACTCTGGAATGGAAGAGAGCTTGATCAGATACAGAAGTCTTAGAGAAGGATTTATTCAAAGCAACCACTCAGGACACACATGCAAACCTGTCTGGCTAAGAAGGATACCCTCGCCAAGCACAATGATCCTGTCTCCTTGGAGGATGCACCTTCTGGTTGCAGTGCCACTCACCTTTTCTTACTGCCTCCCTTTTCTTTAGTTCTATGCTTGTCAAGTAATCTTCCAAGAATAATTGGTTTCACTTGCAGTTTGGTTACTGCATGAGTTCTTGACTTTGAGAATCAAAGAAAGCTTTGGTCCTCTCCACAGCAGAAAACAAAGTTTGCATTCAGACACACACACACACACACAAGCAATTTTCGTGCAATTTTTTGCAATGATTGTAAAGACCATCCTCACATCATCCCAAGGCTTAAAGAGAGAGAATGTGCTAAGTCAGAACATAATCTGGACCTCCTGACAATCCTCTGTCTCTAGGCAAATTAACAAATTAACAATTCTGGTTTGACACTTCAGTCTCTTATGGCCCTTTCCAGGAAAAGCCAGGGCCTCCAAATATGAGTAATTCTGGAAAACTGAAGACACCAGGGTTCTACATGGCCAGTGGCCAAATAGAGGTGGCTGGGCTTGGCATCTTGAATTCAACATTTGCATTCATTCAGCTTCAATGGAGGAATTTTAATCATCACAGTGACTTTGAAGAGTAAAAATATACCTTACGTTACCTGCATCCCAGATAATTATCAGTGGGCAGGACCAAGTTGAATGAATATTGAATCCTCAAAACAGTTTTTATCTTTAAACTTCAGGTTTGCTAAATCTAAAGTGAACAAAAAGGCTTACTCGTAAGAGTATGGTTATTTCCCTTACCCATTTGTCTACAAACACAGATATTAGATTTGTAACCAGACAACTTAGAGTGCCAGTGAAACAAACAAACAAAATAATATGTGTGTTTGTTAAGTAATAATTTGTTGGGAAGTCTTTGAGGGAGGAGTGAAAAAAATGAGTGAATGATACTATGTATATGAAGCATATTAAACAAAAGAATAAACGAACAGCTTCTCAGGCAAGTCTTTTGCACTTAATTAACTAATCAATTTTCCAGGGTTCTAATGAATATTAATAGCAAAAGTATAATGCCAATGCATAGTAAATAATCCTAAGCATCACTGATGTGTACTTTGAAACAGCAAAGGCAACAAAAAGAAAAAAGTAGCATAAGTCAGCAGATTGAAAGAAAAGTAAGTGTGAGGGACCTAATTAAAGCTTAGTTTTGTTTTTCCTCCCTATAGAAAAAGATGTCACAGGACTGCTTTTGCCCAAACATTTACCCAACCACATATAACTTAAAAATCATGTAGGCTTCTAGCAAGAACAGAGAACACAGGAATGCTTGTCCTTTGTGTTTGCTGTGGCATTGGTGAGATCTGAATGACCAGTTAGTATACCTCCAACTTCAAAAGTTCAGCCTGTCAAAACAATCTAAGCGGAGTAACTGATTTCTCATTTCTCTCTTACTATTTTTACTCCTTCACATGGAAGAGACTTAACACATTCTCATAAAGGCTTCTTTCTTCTCCCATTCATCTCTAATTGTTGATATTCATCAAGATTTGGACCTAAGACCTCTTCTCTTTTCACTCTACCCACTCTACTTGCATGCTCTCATTGAAATTTGTGATCCCCAATCTATGTCTACAATCAAGATCTCTGAGCCTCATATCCATAGATCCACATATCTAATGAATTGTAAGCTTCTTTTAATGTCCTCCAGGCCCATAAAATGCAATTTAGCTGAAACTTTTTGGCTTCCCCCACAAACCAGCTCTAGGCGATGTGCTGAGTAAGGGGACCTTCGATGAGTTGTTCTAACCAGAAATCTGGGTTAATGATGACATGCATATTTCTCTAACATAATCCACAACGTAAACGTAGTTTCCACAGTAATCTTCCTAAAGTGTATATCATGATCCTACCTCCCTTAGGACCCATAGCTAATTTTTTACTGCCCAAGGATGTGTACCTTTAGGCTTTTCCCCTTTATTTTCTCACCCTAAAATATCTGGGCACCCCTGTCAGAATCTTATACTTTAAGAATGACAGGCAACATAGAAGTCCCTGGACAGAGCTTATTCTGTATTCTCATATGGC
Source organism: Theropithecus gelada (assembly GCF_003255815.1). Taxonomy (NCBI): domain Eukaryota; kingdom Metazoa; phylum Chordata; class Mammalia; order Primates; family Cercopithecidae; genus Theropithecus; species Theropithecus gelada. Next base: position 131,347 of record NW_020257621.1, read on the forward strand.
ACCAAGACCCTTTGTTCAGTCCTCTATTCGGCCTTTCTTGAGCCTTCAGCTAATATCTGCCTCACAAGGAGGAATGTAAGCTCTGTAAGTGTAGGCACTCTGTTGCCTTTTTCCTTAATGTCTCAACATTTAGCAAAATATCTGATGCACTCAATACACTGCTAATAAATGCCATAATTCAGTGGGAGCCTCCCAGTTCACATAATGGAAGCCTATCAAGCTAGCAGCAACTTAAAGGCAGAGTTGACCCCAAAGTAAACATGTGTGCTTCATTCTTGTTTCTCATTCATGAGCTCAGGTTATACCTATTTTTCTGGTGTTTTTGAAATATATATATTTTTTCATTCTAGGGACTCTCATTCTCAAAGGAGCAACGATTTCATTGTAAGCTGATTTACAATGGCTTCTGGGAGGCAGGACTTACAGGCGAGTTTTAACGGCACTTTCTGCTCACTCATACCACATGTATCATTCAGCCATGGCTCACAATGCTATAAAAATGTCTCTACTTGCATGATGAAACACGTCTATCCCAAGGTATGCCAGAGATTTGAAAATAAAAAGTAAATCTCCTCCTTGGGTGGGATCCACATTATCATGCAATTTGTGAGCTTGCCCACGTGAGCCCGTTTCAGGCACTTTTAGATCAGTGGAGCAGCTATTAAAGTGCCATCAAAGCATTTTTGACTCCATAGAATTAATCATGAAATCTGTTCCTGCCAGCTCACTTATCATATTCGAAATATTAATTTAGAGCAAAATTAAATCGGACACCCACCGACAGCAACATTTTGCCCTTCAGAACTCCCCTTCATATTGATTTATTAATGGCTGCCAGAACAGCCTACTAGAACAATTTATTACTTCTTTCTGGATGTTTCTTTATGCTTACAAATAGTCTTTGGGAAGGAGAGGTGTTATCTGACAGTCTTTTGACAGGGGTATTTTTCAATTTGCATAACATTTGGGGGATTTATTGGGATTTAAGGAAGAAGTATCATTTTAGTATCAGTGGCAATAGGTAATTTGCTTCAGGAAGCTTTAAAGCCGGGGGGTCACTTAACTGTGGTGCAAGTCGGAGATGATATAAAAACAGTGCATCACTGAATCCACTCTTCACTGTGATGAAGTGCTATAAAAGCAAAATGGAAGCATAGGGTGTCCATTTATGAACTATGTAAATACTCTTTTTACTTTTGCTATTAAGACCTTAAATACCCACATCAGCACTTGAGTACCATGAAAGTTCAAATGCTCAACTGTGACAGTACATATTCCAGGGAGTAAAAGCAAATAGTTTCCTAATCCTGAGACAAAAGGCTCCTTAACTCTCCGGACCTCAGAGAGAAATCACACTGAGCAGAACCACTGAACAACTCTGACAAGGCCCAAATTCCCCATCCCATTGGTGTATGTAGTGTTACCAACAGGGATACAGACAGGAGCCAACTTCGATTGAACCATAGGCCTTGTGCCCTTGTGCTCTTGTGCTCATTCATTCAGTTATTCCATACACTTTAACTGAATGTCTACTACCAGGTGCTGTTATAAACATGGGGAATGCCCAGTTGAAGTCCCACATGAGGTCCAAGCTCATACAGAACTTACATCCTCATTGAGACAAGGGGATGGTGACAGAAAATTTTTAAAAAAGAATCAAAGAGGCAATTTCAAATAGTGTCAGGTGTCGTGAAGAACATAATATAGGGTAATGGAACAGAAGGTGATTGCGGGGTGGCAGGGACAGTATTTTAGTTAAATAGTCAAGGAAGACCTCTATAAACAGCTGAGAGAAGAGCATTCAGGCAGCGGAAACAGTTGGTATCAAGGTTTTGCTGTAGGTATTAATTTGTGTGTACAAGAAACAGGAAAAAAAGTCAGTGACTACAAGATAGTGAATGAAGGGCAGAGAAGTCATGGATGAGGTCAGCCAGGCAGGACTCAGATCTTTGAGGGCCTTGTGTGTCTAAGTAAGTGATATAATGTGATTATGTCTTAAAATACAGCTCTGGCTGCCCTGTGGGGAAGTACTTTAAGTCTCTTATCTCACTGAATTTCAACCATCACACTATGAGTTAAATACTATCATCCTTCCTATTTTAGAGAGATTATGCAGATTAGCCAAAGTCACAACTAGTTGGTGAAAGAGTTAACATCCCAACTATACCAGACACCAAACTCAATTTGTAACATTCAAGTGAAGCATAAACATGTTATAACTATTTAAAATTGCTTCTTCTAGATCCAAGGCAATCTGGTCATAGGTTAAAAGATTCCTTTTGAAGAGGATGTCATCCCACCCTCACCCTATGTACCGGGTCCTACATACAGAGTCAGATTTTACAGGTGAATTTTCCTGTTCACTGCCTTTTAGTTAGCTGCTTGGGATTTGTCCTGTCCTCTCAGCTGTCTCCTTCCTGGGTAGCACATCCATTCTGCAGTTCCTTGACATATAATCACATTGTCCTCATCTGAACACAGCCATGATGTACCAGTGACAGGGCCTGTCCTCATTAGTCTCTGTAAATGCTGTCTGTGTCTTCATGGGTACAATCCAAAGGTTCCTCATTATTACATGTCCAAAATGAGTTCAACCATCTGGAGCATTCTCATTACGTGCAAAAAAAATAATAATAAACAGCTTGACACATATGCTATTCTATTAAAGTTCTTTCTTTCTTTTTTATTTTTACTTTTCTTCTGAATCATACATCAGAAGTTAGACCAGAGAAAAACTATATGAGATATGAATAATAAGAATTGCCCCTAATTAATCAATGAATCCGCCATTTGGTAGCAAAATGTAACCCTCATTTAAATTGAGACATTTTGTATTATATTTTGAAAATCTCTGAGAGTAGATTTTAAGTGTTCTTACCACAAAAAAATAAGCATGTGAGATAATGCATATGATGATTGGCTCAAATGAACCATTCTACAATGTATACATATTTTAAAATATCATATTGTACATGATAAATTTATACAATTATTTTTTGTCCATTTAAATATGAATCAAATAAATTGAGACATTTAATGGATAGTGTTATGATTATGGTTAAGAACTATGTTTATTATCTACCCAATCCATCCATCCATCTTTTTATATATATATATACACCTACCTATACATATACATTTGCTACCTATACATGTACATATACATTTACTCATATAAATTTAAAAGAACATAGAAAAATACCAGTAGACGTTATCCTAGTTAAACTGTAATTACAACCAAAATTTAAATAATTACTTCTGCCAGAAACTTATCAGCTCTTGTGTTTAGACATTGTGATATGTGTAGCTGAGAACCATTTTCCTAAAACCAAATTAATACTGCAGCATTTTTTTCTGCTTTAACATACAAACAAGAACAAACTAAGAAATAAGAAAAAAGTGACAATTAAACGTACATACTTAGATATTCTCAATTCCTTCTACAAACTAGAACAGCACCATCCTTGAAAGAGACAAGGAGATAAAGCATTGGAAAGAAAAAGAGAGAAGAAAACACTAAATCTCAGCCAAGAAATTACCTGAACTATGGTAAAAACACAGACCTAAAAACAGAAGACATTGTGTAAGCTCTGAAATTGCACGTAAGACATTTGCCTCACAGTGCCTTGTTCTCCTCATCAAATGCTGCTAGCAGAATTAGTACCTACTCGCCTTAGTTGATGTATAAAGTTTAGAAAACCTGCAGACTTTTAGGTGATGAATTCTTACTCTTGAATCTCTTGAAAGCCTTTTTATTTCCCAGCTTGCTATTGGCCATCTAGAATCTAAGATGAAAAGTGCCAAAAAACTGAAAAATCAAGATAAATAATGAGTGAACTCAACATTTTTAAAAATCAAAATTAATATGAAATCCATAATGATGAAAATATCAAAACTGTAAAGCAGAGATCGAATCAGTGTTACTGATTTTTCATTTGCTTCAAGCTCCATAATGGAACTGTATTTTTTACATTAATTTAAACTTATTTAAGATGTTATACTTCAATATCATTTATCTTGATGACTGGGTTTTTGATGTTTGTTAAATGTTGTAACCTAAGCAAGTTCTTCCCTCACCTCAGCCTAGCCCCTGCCCTGTCTACCAACGAATCTCTAGGGATTCTGAACAAATCAGTGTCTGTGTTATTGATGCTTGGGGCTCATGCATCCAGCCTTGTAGAACTTTAGCTTCTCCCCCAAGACAGCTAGCTTATCACAAAAGTTTTGAAAAAGAGAAAGAAGGCTTTTCCTTAAGAAGAAATCTTCTACCAATTTTACTTTTCTCCATCCTGCTATCACATATATATATATGTGATAAAAGCATAAGATACATGATAAGGGTCAAAAAGAATTCCCTTATGAGCCTTTCTCCAATATGAAATTGATAATTTTCTCTCTTCTCATTCGCTTCATAATGGCAGCTAACAATTCTATCAAAGGTAACAGAAGTAGTTTTATCTCTTTCAAGTTACTTTCTTATTTTTAATGGTGACCTTTGCTCTGAATCCTTCATCTTTTCTTATAGCAAATAGTTAGGGGTTTTCTCTTGATGTGTAAGGGAAAAGAAATACAAGGAGCTACACCATGGGAGACTCCTGAGGTGTATGTGTGGTACAGGGCAGGAAAGACTGGCCCCAGTATTGCTCTTATAATACTAGTGATTAACAATGAAACTAGAAGCCTCCTTTTTCCCATACCACACAGTGTGCTTCTGGGAATGACACTAGAGCTCTGCTTCTTAATTCCCGAAAGATACCTAAACTGCAGGCAACCAGACATACATACCTCTCCCATGCACTGAATGGTTTTTCTGAAGCTTCATGCTTTTGAATTTACTGGAATGCCCTTCCCTTCTCTACCTGCCATGGTCTGAATGTGTGTGTGTCCCCAAAATTTGTATTTTGAAACCTAAACCCCAAGTACAATAATAATAAGAGGTGGGGCCTTTGGGAGATAATTAGGTCGTGAGGGTTCCATGAATGGGATTAGTGCCTTTATAAAAGAGGCTTGGGAGAGCCCGCTATCACCTTCTGACACGCAAATGCAAGAAGGCACCATCTTAGATGCACAGAGCAAGCCTTCTGACACTAAATCAGTTAGCACCTTGTTCTTGAACTTTGCAACCTCCAGAACGGTGAGGGATAATTTCTGTTGTTTATAAATCATCCAGTCTAAGGCATTTTGTTACAGGAGCCCCAGTGGACTAAGACTTTATCTCACAATGCTCTTCAATCCTGTGATTTGGTTCAAAAGTCTCCCTTTCACGGGGTCAGGAGATCGAGAACATCCTGGCTAACGCGGTGAAACCCCGTCTCTACTAAAAAAATACAAAAAACTAGCCGGGTGAGGTGGTGGGCGCCTGTAGTCCCAGCTACTCAGGAGGCTGAGGCAGGAGAATGGCGTAAACCCGGGAGGCGGAGCTTGAAGTGAGCTGAGATCCGGCCACTGCACTCCAGCCTGGGTGACAGAGCGAGACTCTGTCTCAAAAAAAAAGTCTCCCTTTCGAAGAATGTGTATTGGCTTCTTATTGCTGCTGCAACAAATTACCTTAATACTAGCTTATTATCTTACCATTCTGGAGGTAAGAAGTTCAAAAATGGGTCTGGCAGGGCTGCATTCCTTCTGTAGGTTTTTGGGGAGAATCTGTTTCCTTGCCTTCTCCATCTTCTTGAAACCATATACAATCCTTGTCTCTTGGCTACTTCCTTGTTAAAATCCAGCACTATAGCATTATAGCATCTTCTCCTTTCTCTCTCCCTCTCTCTCCCCACTATTATCACATTGCTTTCTCCTCTCTGATTTTACGCCTGCCTTTTATAAGGTGTTTTCTGATTACGTGAGACCTATCCAGATAATCCATGGTATTCTCCCCACCTCAAGACCCATTAGTCACATGTGAAAAGTTTCTTTTGCCATGTAAGGTAACATATTCATGTGTTCTGGGGTAGGGGTTGAGAGTAACATTATTCTATCTTCAGCAGAAGCCTTCACTGATTTTCTACTATCGTAAAACTTCACTGTCCTCTGGCCACCACAAAACCTTCACTGTGAGACCCCTCAGAGCCAGGTACAGGCGGTTGCCCAGGGCAGTTATCTGTAAAAGATGTTTAGAACAACACTGTAAATGTAATAAGTTGGAGAAAATTGTATTTGCCGGAAAACCTCCAAGGACGGAAGTCTGTTTGGTTAGAGGGAATACTTGGATAAGCTACTTAGAGAAGAGGAAGGAAGATGAGACTCTCAAGAGGCAACTCCCACAAACAAAATGGCCATGACACTACCTTCTAAAGAGGATTCTTGTTTTGCAGAGAGGACCTGAGACTGCCAGGGCCCATCTTTCTCTGCCTTTCCATCCATGAGCTCAAATTCCTTCCTAAACAAACAATGAATACACATTTAAATAATATCAGTTGAAAGAGAAACCAAACCTCAGCCAGCACACAGGACCAAAGTATACCAGTTGGGCATCTATCTACATTTTAGCAGATATCACTTTGTTATCAATTTTCTCATTTGTAAAATGGGGACAAGGGTATTTCTACATATGTTGTTGGGAAGATTAAAGATGTAAAATGTTTAGAGCAGTGCAGTACACATAGTGAATGCTCAATAAACCTTAACTGTTCTATTGGATATGATTGTGCTTGTGTGAAGCTCATATGGTTTGACAGACTGTGCAGCCTCCAAATCCCAGAGTTCATAATTTCTGAAGTGACTAGAACTTTGCTGTTCAATAAAGAAGCTAGTGGACATATTTTGCTATTTACATTTAAATTTAAATAAATTTAAATTACACAAAAATGTAAAATCCAGTTCCTCGATCACACTAGCCACATTTCAAGTGCTCAGTAACCACAAATGGCTAGTGATTATCTTATTGGGCAGCACAAATATAGAAGGTTTTTATTATCACAGAAAATTCTTTTGCATAGCACATTCAATAAACACCCCAGTGTCAAGGAATATTGCAAGGTTTTCAGAGAGCTGGAGAAAGCTTAATATACTAGCAGAATCATATCTACATGGTAGTCATAGTTCTTTCATGGCAAATTTTAAAACCATAACAGATTTTAAATCAAATAAGCACGGCATCGTTAACTCTATGGTGAATATATAGTTGGGCTTTCAGGTTTCTGATGCTGCGATGAAAACAATTTGTTTTGACCTTCTCCTTCTTTCAACAACCAATCCAAAATGGTTATCCTCCTTGTGCTAATGACATCATTTTCTCATAATCTTAAAACTCTGGCCTAGATCAAGTAGGCAAGAAAAGAGGGACTTATAATTCAGGTCATGTTCACATTATCAGGAATGAACACTATGCTCTAATATCCTGAGTCTAACATATCACTTAACTTACTCTAACATTTTTTTTTTCTGTTCTAACCACATATTCTCCATTCTGGCCCCAGTGAAAGTGCAGAATTTATACTGAGGCCATCAGTATAAGGAGTTCAAAATGTAGGTTCAAGCAAGAATGACAAGAATGTCATCACTCCAATATTCCATACCCATAGCCGATATTGCTAATCAATCCATAACATTCTCTCCATTGTCTTGGATGCGGCCTCAGAATCCTTCTCAACACAAGATTCCAGGTAGCACCCATCAAACAATTAATATTTACATTTGAATACGGACAATGACAAGTAGTTGTCATTTCTGGGTCAAAGAATGTTTACTGGATAGAAAGAATCAAAGAAACAGGGAAAGTCAGTTTTCCCACTTAAACAATGCTACTTTCCTTAAGGCACAATCAGGGTTTCGTTTCCTTTCCCTTTTTTAGTATAAGAGAAATGTTCGTTAACCAAGAATTCAGTGGAGCAACAGTGCCACCCAATGGCTGGTTAGGTTAGTTTTGCATTTAACTGTTAACCATCCTAAGAGAGAAACTGTCTTTCACTCATAAAAATGGGAGCCGGAATTGACTATTAACTGTTTAAGCTGCTATTCACCATTTTCCAAAATGATAGTTACAAAAAAAGTAGGGGCAGTTCTGAGAAATGGGAATTGTCTTGAAACAAAAATCTCAGCATGTTTCTGCTATCAAACAGCTCAACAGGAAGAAAGGCTCCATGTGAATTTACAAATGAACAGGACAGATTTTCACTTCTCGTCTATAAAGGGGTAGAATGGGCAACAGTTTACCCACCCACCTCCTCGCCCCAGAGGTGACCATGGTTCTTTTCTTTCCCCTATTTTCTAATAAATCACTGTGCTAAACGTAACCTACTAGAAACATTAGAGTAGGTATATGTATTGCAGCATTTTATATGCAAAAAGGAGTGTAAAGACTATGACAAGTGTTATAAATAGAACTATTATTTAGTTTAAAGGGAAGCAGAATTTACATTTCCCAAATCAGAGACCACTCAAGCTTTGAGATTCAAGTAAGCAAAATAAATCTGAGCTTTTTGCACTGTGAAATCGAAGTTCTAACTCTATTAATAGAAGAGGTGAGTAATAGATTTTCCTGGTCTGATGGTGGTGGGATTTTATTACCCAATCTTCGTGATCTGCATAGTTCACCAGCCACTTTTCCAATGTGAGGTGACAGGGAGTTCCCAGGCACTAAGGTTGCATGTTGTTAACTGCTGAGTTTTTTTCTCCCTTGGAGGGACTTATTTGAAGTTCTAGAGACATCCTCACAGGACTTAAGCCCAAGGAAAGGAAAAAGCCTGCTCTTCTTTTTAACTTACAGTCAATCAAAATGTTCACAGAACATTTTTTTTTTAAAGAAAAAAAAAAAACACATTGATATTCTTTTAAAAAAATTCCAACAAACAGAATGAATTGGTGCTAGGTTGATCTGATCATTTTTAATGTATAAAGAAGTTGCACACAAATATTTATTACTGTTTACTAGGGATTGCTATGATTAATGACTTTTGAAAAAAAATCAAATTTCCAATCTGGAATTCATTTAGGGTCAAAGAGCTTTTGCCCAGAACTTTTTAACTCAACCTTTGTCCTCTGGTTTCATTTAGTTTTTATTTTGGTGACATGAACTGTGTTTTGCTGATAAATATGATTGATTGAAAAAAGATTCTGGCCTTAAAAGAGAAATGTATAGGCTGAACAGAGGCACACGGCAAATATTTTATGTAAAGACCATAAATACAGTGCTAGTGAATTTGAGAAGAATATTCAATTAACTTCAGGTTTCTTCACTGAGTCAGTAGGTAGGAAGTTCAATTATAAGAAGTTTCATGGGTTATTTTAGTATTTTTAAAATAATTTTGTAATTTTTTCTTACAGTGATGAAATTGTATGAAGTAGTTCAGTGAGAGACAAGAAGATGTGAAGTGTACATGGGCAAAATTTTAGATCAGCTGACCTGTGAGTGAATCCTAGTACAGCCAGAAATGATCCATGTGAATTTGTGTAAATTACTTAACATCTATGAGCTTCAATTCCCCAGCCTGTTAGATGGAAACACCATAGCACAAACCCATAATATCATTACGAGGATTAATGAGCATGGTGTATGGTGAGAGAAGACAGAATATTGAGAGGGAATGTCAAGTCAGCAATGGAACTGGAGTAACAGGAGATGCAAGAAGAAAGGAAGATTTGCAATCCAATAATAATTATTTTGGAACACTGACACATCCTTAGGCTTAATGTATGTGGCCAGAGACGATAAATGAATAGGCCCATACAGCCAGTGGTGGTCTTGCAGATATGTCTTGTTTGATGACAGTGTTTAATTTTGGAATGTGTTTACTTGGAAGAGGGTCCTATATTTGCCATTTGCCACCAATGGTCCCATCATTTTCTACTGTGCTCAACCCATCTGGATTATCTCATTTCTCTCTCTCTGGTCTCTCCTGGCTTTGGAATTTTTGACCCATGTTTGGCAAATAAAAGAAAATAACCGTTCAAAATGAGTCCTGAGATTTCAAATGATCAATTACGTGGCAGAATTCATGTTATACTCCCTAAACTGACTGGCAGAGAGGTTTCATCCTACATGCCAGGTCTCTTGATTGGCGGCAACTGCCCCAAATGTGCGTTATGAAGCTTCTGAGGCTGCTGCCAAGTTCAGTGTTCCAGAGGGCAAGAAAGAGATAGCTGTCCTATGCCCTACTTCACTCGTCCTCAGAATGCAATCCACTGAACATAAGCAACATATTATTCGATTTTTTCCTATGCCGTTTCATATGGTAGTCACCAGCCACATGTGGCTGCTAAGCATGAGAAATGTGACTAGTCCAAGTTGAAATATACTGTAAGTATAATACACACACCAGCTTTCAAAGGGTTGCTACAAAACATAGAGTGTAAAAATCTCATTAATAATTTTTAATATTAACTCTGGTAAAAAGGTAATATTTCTGATATATTATGCTAAATACAACACAAAAATTAATTTACCTTGAAACACTTTTTAATGCAGCTGCTAGAAAAATTCAAACTTACATATGTGCCACAAATTATATTTCTGTTGAATATTATTACATATTATATGTCTTAATATATAATATAATGATGTAGTAATGGTAAAAATAGTTACTGGCCTTCATTTACACTATTTGTGCAATTTCCATTGAACTACAGACCCCACCAAAGTATTATTTGGTTCCAAAAAAAAAAAAGGAGATAACTCTCGAAAGGAAAAACAATGAAAATTTCCAGTAGAGATTCTATTTATCTTTTTTAATTCAATTTTCTCAGTGTTTTTATTGTTTTATTTATTTATTTGTCATTTGTATAAACTTATGGGGTACAAGTGTAATTTTATGAGTTGCACAGATTGTAATATAGTGGTAAAGTCTTTTGACCTTTTTTCTCAATGAAATTCTCAAAGTGCCTTCCTCGCCCCACATCAACTGAGAATCACTGCTCTAGAAAGGGTCAGCAAACGAAAGATGATGGAAAAACATCCACCAGCCACATATCTATGTTTCCATATTGTATATGGCTCCTTTTGCATTATAATGGCTAGGTTGACTAATTGTGACAAAGAGGATCCCCAAGGGGTCCTCAAAGTCCAAATTATCTACTATCTGGCCCTTTACAGAAAATGTTTGCTGACCCCTGCTCTAGAACAACAATTTGAAATGGGTTTTCCTAAATTAATCCTCATAACAGACATTTAGGTCAGTTAACAGATGCAAAAAACTGCTTAGGAAGAAGTTTGGATCACAGCGTTACAAACCACAGATGCGTTCAGAAATAAAACTTTATTTTCTAGCTTCTAAAAAAATCTTCGAATTGTTTTCTTTGAAACCATGCTTTGTAAAATGAGATCCTAGGGGCAGTGTTAAGAGACTGAGGGTTATTTGAGGCTGAAATGAACAAACATAAAGGGGAATACTTCAGGTCCTCTGCTCTGCTTAACATTCCACACAACCTCATGTTTTACTGACACTTTCCCAACCTAAAAACGGACATCTGAATTAATGGTAAATTACTGAGAATTTCCTTACACAGATCATAAGCATCCTAAACTTTTGGTTGCTTAACTAATAGATATTTTTGTAAGTTTTGATGAGAAATTGAGGCTACAATATTGCCACGTTTGTCATAATAGGTTTTTTTTTTTTTTTTTTTTTTTTTTCCTTATGAGTTGAATCTAAATCTTCTGGTTTTCTGAATCCATCAGAGGAATTTTCTGGTTTATGGTTTATGAGTCATCACATAAAAAGTACAGAGCTCCAAAATCTAAACTGGTATTATGTTTGGGGAAATAAACTCCAGAGGTTAATAAAGCATTGTTTCACCCTTCCAAGACCTAACTATCATTTTAAAGGTTGCAGAAGTTCATTTCCCAATTTTATTAGTTTTCTTCACAATTGGTTAAAAACAGAAAGAAAAGAAATTACAATTCTAATTGTGACTCTCCTTAACTAGTTCAAACTGATTTAAGTACAAACATCTGAAAACTCAGCAACCATTTAAAAGTCTATTTGAGCAGTAGATCATAATTCCTAGGAGAAATGGAAAGGTGCTTTATAGTCTAATGCTTCCTTTTGAACTGTATATCACTTTTTTCTGTTTAGAATTCATTTGAATGCAGAAATTGAGCTAGGTTTCCTTCATTGGAGACACTCCAAATATTTTGACAGGTATTGGAATACCATATTGACAAGCCCATTATATTTACTGGTTCTAAAACAAATAATTTCCACATATCCTAAGCTTTAAAACTCTTTAGCAGAAATTATTAAAAGATTATAAAGTGTTTGTCTGTGCATTTTTAAAGGGAGGGATTTGTGACTTCTTAAAATAGGAAAATATTTGAATAGCAGCTATAATTCTAGTATATTCACAAATCAGTCATTAAAATGCATAGAGCAGAGATGTTGCAGCTGTATACAGCTTTTATTATTCAGACTGCTAAATGGGTGAAACATATATTTTAATTTAATGTATAATGCACAACTCAGAATGAACCAGAATGATTCTTCCTCCTGTCTCTCCGAAGGAGAAGCCAGAGATCCTTCAACGAGTTGCTGATAATTTATCCTGGATAACAGCCAGTTGAGATTTATAGAATATGCCAGCATCTCTTCATAAAACATTGCAAGACCTGGCAGAAGTTTAGTAAAAAAAAAAAAAAAAAAAAAAAGCTCATAACATTTCTGCTTTTATTTATATATTTTCATCAGGGATTTAATTGCTAAGCATTCAGTTTTGGTTATCAATTATGGCCCAGTGAGAACTTCAGCAAATACAAGAGTGCCTTCCCATTTTATTATTGTTAGAATAGGAGGCCTAGGTAGGGAAGGAGCATTTAAAGACCCCACCTAAGAGACCTACAAAGAACCACCTCAACATTACTAATAAAGGGCAGGAAAAAGTCCAAAAAGGGATGTCCATTCTCATTTAGTAATCTTAGTAAGTCAGTGGAGGTATGTTTGAAAGCAGAAGTTACACGACATCCTTTATTCAGAGTGTGGTAAGATTCTTCCATTGTGAATAGGCCAGGCTCCTGTCTGAAGGACAATGGCTGGAGAGTACTACTGTTTGCATAATGGTCAAACTTTCTCTTCAGCCCTCGGGATGTCATCTTGAGCCTCTTGCAAAATAAAACCTCTCTCTTTACAGTTTCAGAATAAACAAAAATGCATTTATGGCTTCTCATATTGCTATAAACCCTTGTAGTCTATTTTCTTTGCTGAAATATAAGGTTATCTCCAATAACGATTTATTTTTTTCTTAAGGGCTCCAACGACCTCTCATTGGAAAGCTAAACTTCTCTTCTACAAGACAAATCTCGATGTTAGGGCTTAACTAATTTAGTTTATTTAATCAGAGACTCTGAAAAATAATTTTCTTGTGTCTTTTCATGTCTAGAGATTTATACCAGCACTTAAGTCTCTCAGAAAGGACCATGCAAAACTTCATGTCAGTTCTGTTGACTTTTGGATTTAGTCAATTCATGGTGATATCAAGAGGGGATTTATCTTTTAGCATTATGGGTAATTTCAGCAGAGAGAGGAACAAATTAGGGCTGAGGTTAAATGGTCTTGGGAGACTCTGAACTTGACTTAATTGAATTGGTAAAGCAAACCATGACATACAATAGCCCTCAGAGCTATGAGTGCCACGTAATTCTTTGTGCTCTCTCATGCTGCCTCAGCCCTTAGGCTGGTGCCTGCTGGAATCTAAAGACCTGTTAGTATTTTCAAGAAGCCCAGATTCAACATGAGATCCTAGGGTATCTCTTCTAGGGTTTGATCATTTTAGTCATCAGTGATATGGCCTCATATCTCCCATATTTAGACTGGTTGTAAAATATTCTCAGTATTTATTCATGTTTTATCCACTACTTTATGAAAGGGATTTGCAAGTCCTTGTAATAAAGAAGATAAATCTCATAACCTTAATAAAATGTAAAATGAATTCAGGACCATGAAGAGGTAGAATAGGTAAATATGCTACCTCCTGGGGCTTACAGAGTTGAAATTGGACTTGACACATGAGTTGGTGTTTCTGGCTGACAATATAAGAGGAACACAAGCTATGATCCACATCAATTGTTTACTTTCTCTCATCTCTTAAATATATGTATCTGTATTATTCATATCTGTACGATGTTGTAGCCCAAGTGCCTTCTATGTTTAAAGTTCACAGTTTCTTCCTATTTAGTCAAAAAAGAAGCAAGAAAAGAACAGGGGAGGTCAGTAAGATTATTCTTAGTAATACTGATTTGTCTTTCCCTTATTAATTAGAGAAAAAGCTCATTCAAATCCCTCCCAAGACCACCACTGATACCTATAGCATTGGTCTCATTCTACTTCTCCTGGGACCTTCTTCATTATTTAGCTATTTTCTATCTTGTGCATCCTGACACCCTCTCACCTCTTTCCTTCTGTTTATAAATATTACAGGTTGCTCCTATAATAATAAAGAGGCTTCTTCCACCTGTCAGCCTCATTTTCAAGTCTACTATCCCCATCTCTCTGCCTCTTTCGATGACCAAACTTCTTAAATGAAGAGAATATTCTTACAGACTACTCGTTCTCACTTCCTTAATCTTCTGGATGCTATTGCCACAACCTCTCCGACATTTACCAAGAAAACCTTGCCATTGGCTCCCTCTTTGCCAGGCTCAAAACCCCTTCCTGTCTCCTCTCCAGTCCGGAGCTCTAGTTTGTACCTAAAATATCTCAACTGCTGACCCCAGTCTCTCCTCCTGCCAATGCATTGTCTTTATTTCTATTAGAGTTAACTTTCCAAGCAAAAGTTGGATTATGTCACCTGGAAATAGTAAGACTTTCCCCAGCCTGAATTTGGCCTTATCTCTAGATACCTCCTACATGTACACAGGTATTCACTCCTAAGGCACACACGTGGAGCCTTACCCAGTAAAATCCCACTCTACAATGACATTGTTCTACCTAGAATATCCTTCAGCAACATGTCCATTCAGCAAAGACCTGATCTTTAGTTCTCTCCAACTCCCTCTCTCTTGCCCTGAAGAATTAATGCTGTGCTTGGCCAGGGCACTTGATGAGATCGCTTGTCAGTTGTTTGCTTATTATGTCTCTTTTCTGCTAAAATGTAAGCTCATTCGAGGAAGAAAGCTTGTCTTATTTCCCTTTGAATCTCTGTTAACTTTGTAAATGTCCAACAAATATTTAGCAAATTAATTATCATGTTAGTCTAATGTTATTATTTTACTACTGAACCTGACTATGGGTGTATAGGCAAATTTATAATATATTCCTGCAGTATTGTCAACTGCCCTTGGCTGCCCAGAACTTTTCATGGGTGTATTGTTACTATCTATACCCTAACATTGACATGCAGGCCAGAAATGACCATCAAAATATTCAGTATTACTACTGGCCACATTTCATTTTTAATGTGTGATATTACTTTGCCTAAAATTCCATGGCTATGAAATGGCAGTGCCCAGATCTGGATCAAAGCAACAAGCATTGTGTGTGCTTATTCACTTGGCTGAAAAAGAAAGGCTCACATCAGAGGATGGTTTTATTGTGTTGTAGGTTGACTGTTTGGTTTATTTTGTTTGTTTAAAAAGAACAAGTTAAAATAACAGTGTTTTGGGAAGACAATGTCCAGTTCTGTTTTCTGAAGTAAAAGTGTGAACCTCTGTCCAGGCCAAGGGAGAAAGGAAGGTGGTGTCTGTGAGAAGGAAGACGTTTGAAAGTGTCTTCAATCTCCTTTTTTTTTTTTTTTTTTTTTTTTTTGGAGATGGAGTCTCGCTCTGTCACCCAGGCTAAAGTGTAGTGGCATGATCTCGGCTCACTGCAAGCTCTGCCTCCCGAGTTCATGCCATTCTTCTGCCTCAGCCTGCTGAGTAGCTGGGATTACAGACGGAGTCTTGCCCTGTCACCCAGGCTGGAGTGCAATGCCACAACCTCAGCTCACTGCAACCTCTGCCCCCCGGGTTCAAGCGATTCTCCTGCCTCAGCCTCCCAAGTAGCTGGGATTACAGGCACCTGCCACCATACCCGGCTAGTTTTTTGTATTTTTAGTACAGATGGGGTTTCACCATGTTGGTCAGGTTGGTCTCAAACTGCCATCCTCAGGTAATCCACCCACCTCTGCCTCCCAAAGTGCTGGGATTGCAGGCGTGAGCCACAGTGCCTGGCCACCTCTTCAATCTTCACACACACTGTATGAATCTGCTCTTCCTCAGACTCCACATCAAAGTCCTGAGACTAGGTTTGAGTTTTAAGTCTGCCTCTTTGTGACCCTGCTAATAAATTTAGTCTGTGTCTTTTGTACAGTACCTAGTTTGGTATCATGCTTAATTAAAGGTTTGTGCTAATTAATAATAAAGTAGGTAAATCGGAATCTTGAGATTTCAGTTCTCTATTCCATTGCCTCTCTCTCTCTCAGCCTGATTGAAACCTTGCTCATTATCTTCCTGCAATTAATTCCTTATTCCTGAGGCTTCTTCCTGTTATCCCAAGGGATGAAGCTCCTGGATAGAGAACCTCATCAAGATGATTAGGTCACACTGCATTTACCAATTAAACAATAGTTAGTTATTGATTTCTACTGAGAAATGAAAATGATTAGCAGACCCTTTACAGAGAGAGCTATCATTCTAAGAAGTTACCATTTCATAGTTCTATTTCTAGAGAATTACTTGGCATTTTCTTAAGGTCAGATGGGATACCATAGTACTAACTATTTAAGAAGATAAATCTGTACCTTATCACTATTAGAGAATGCTCTCAGGGCCATTGTTAAAAGCTCATCATATAGACACAAATATTAAACCGTTTATGCATGAATAATGCAATGTTATAAAGAAAAGTGCACCATTAACTCTTCATTATGTGCATTTCTTTATGGCCTCATTAAAAGGCTCTCTGTCTCTCACTATCTACATACATGCACATACCTGTGTGTGATCATATGTACACACATGTATATATGTATACATTTGTTTGTATGCATGTATGTATGTGTTATATATACAAACTGTGTTTTATGGACACATATTGTATGTTCTTAGGACCAAAAGTGTCTTGTCATTCTACAGTAAAAATTATTTCTAAATAGACAAACCAGATAAACATAGGTTTGCCTCAGTAATCAATGGCTATATTTAGCATAATATCCTTATCTTACTGTGATTCATTTGTTGCCTGCATCTCTTTCGTTTTCTCTCTCTCTCTCTCTCTATATATATATATATGTATATATATACCCTCATTTGCATTTGGAAATAGATTGGTTTTGCTGGATTTGAACCTACAAGCAAAGAGCACAAAACTGCCAACTAATGTGGTATACATAATACCAACAATGTGTGACGGGCTTTGAGATAATACATTCTCAACTGTTTTTATAAGGTTACATGCTTACTTCATGTATCATAATAAAAATATTTGAAAACACATAAGATTAATGATTTTATAGCTAAAATGCTTAATATAAAGCTAAGCAAAAATGGAATTGAATTTGATTTAAGAAAATATTATAAGCATGGAATAAATTGTGAAGAAAATACAAAAATGATAGGAGTAGATGTGGGGTAGAAAACAGATTAGGTTCAGGAAGAAAGAGGACTAATAACAGTTGATATGTATACCGCATTTACGTTACATATAGTATTTTATAAATGCTACCATATCTTTTCAAATTTTAAAAACCAGGACTCAGTGACATTAAGATTTCCCAAGTCCACATAGCTCAAAAATTGAATTCCAAGCCTGTGTGGATCTAAATCCTTATTCTTCCCACTCAAAAACGTAATATATTCCTTGTTTTAAAAGCTGGAAATATTTTTTAAAGTAAATATGTACAAGATAGGGGACTTGTTCATGACAGTGAAAAACCACCATAATTTTCCTGAGAATTACACCTAGATTTTGAGAACATTTCTCTGTGATATTAAGCATCTGAGCAATTTTTTGCAGAGTGTGGCATCCCAGGAAGATTAAATATGCTTGTTCATTGAGTTATTAGAAAATAAATTGTTCTTATTCTTTGGAAGTCACGATGTAGCTACCAAATTCAGAAGCAGAATATAGACCACTGTGAATAGGTAGGGTTTTACGCTGTGGTTCACATTGGTCACCACACATATGGGCTATCCCAACGAGGAGGAAAGGATGACCCTTGCTTTTGAGATGTTCATCAAATTATTGTGAATTTAAAAATAGAAATCAACTGCAAAAATGTATATTTTTGCTGAGAGGAATAATTCAGACTAGGTATGTGCTACTTTTTAGTGAGGAGAAAGCAATGTCAGTCAAAGTATTTGGGCAAACACTTTTAAAGAAGGCAACATTTCAGTTTGAAGGGGACATAGTATAATATTGATATCATGGACTTGAATATCATAGTAATAACAATGATAATAATAATAATCAACCTGGGTGCAGATCCCGGCTGGCCTCTGTAGTACACATCTGTGGTTACTGCCACCCCGGGTGAACTCTTTACTCTTCTGGTAACAGCTTCCCACTTTGCTTTGGAGATCAGCCCACCATTATACTGAGTCCTGTGTTTGGAGGGAGGGCCTTATCTGACCCCCGTTCCAAGGTGGGTGAGTGACCCAAGCCTGACCATCTCAGCATATTCTATCCTGTGAACATCAAGGATGGCTATGTGAGTAATTAGTCCAATCAGAGCCAGCCCCAGGACTTTTTGGAAACTGCTAAGAATGGAGATTCTCACTTTCACTGAAGATGATGAGTAAAGCATCTAAGTCTGGCTGCCAGCCGTCATCATACCACCACGAGGGAAACTGTTTGCCCGACAGTGGAGCCAACACATCGGGAAGCTGTGATGGGTAATGCAAAGGAACCAAGTATCAATGAGCCTACATTTACGTTCCTTCAATCAAGCCATATCTGAAGCCAGCAAGAACCAC
This sequence comes from Theropithecus gelada, assembly GCF_003255815.1. Lineage (NCBI taxonomy): Eukaryota > Metazoa > Chordata > Mammalia > Primates > Cercopithecidae > Theropithecus > Theropithecus gelada. The sequence goes on from NW_020257621.1 coordinate 150,158, forward strand.
TGAGTTTTTGATTATATAAGTCAGTAAATCATACCTCCCTATTTTTCCTTTCACCAATTTAAGTGTGGTTTCTATTTCTCACAGCCAAGAGTGTTGACTAATATGGCTAATTACTACTGGCATGTCCTTAGATGAGTGATTTGCCTCTGAAGGTTTTTGTGAGGGTTTTTAAAATAAAATATTGCATGTAAAAAATTCAGCACAATTTTTCATTTGTTGACAGGGAAAGTATGTGCTGAAGAATAAATAATAAGCTGCACTGAGAGTTCAGTGTGGCTTATTTGGATGCCAAACAGAAGTGCAGGAAAAGAAGAGGCCAGCGAGCCTGATAATCTTGCTCCCCAGCAGATCCTCTCAATTTTCAGGTCTAAAGAAACTGGTCTGGAGTCGAAAGTGACAAGGCTAAGAGCAGGGAGGAGAAATGGGTTAGGTCATGTCCATTTATGTCAATCACTTTCACATTCCAAGGTATAGTATTTCAAATGAAAATCCTTCGACATATAAAGGAAACAAAATAGGTCACTTGGGCCACAGTGAGTCTTTCAGGAAAACCTGTTCTGGCACAATCAGGCTAAGCTAAATCGTATTGTATAAAACTATCATATGACTTGAGAATAACATCAATGGAAGTAATTGGGGGGTTTTTTGTTGTAGTTCTGTGGCCTATTTTTCACACTTCTCTATTGTAGAAAGAAATTAATAATGACACAAATTACTTTAATTATTTCCTTCTAGTGCATAGTTTGATAATCAACAATTTAAATAATGTACCTATATTAAAATATTATTATTATATTTGAAGCAGTGTTTTTTGAAGTTCTATAGAATTCAAAGTGTAGTCTTGGGTGTTTAGTCTCAGTAAACAAGATCAAGCTCATTATATGTATCCAACAGCACAATCAGTGGGGGTATGATAAAAGAAAGAAAATTCACTTACATGCTTTAGGATCACGATTCAGCATGTACATCTAAAATAAGATTCAAAATCATTATAATCTGGCTATTAATAGTACTTTCCTTGTGATTTCTTTTTTTAAAAGTAGATATGGCCTCTATTTATATGAATGTAACTCAACTAGGAAAAGTTAAAGCTTTATACCAACAAAAAATGTTTCAGGGATTTCAAACACTAGACATTAGTCAAATACAATATGATGATTCTTGTTGTTTACACTCGGAAACTCAATTTCAGAAGCACAACAGGGCATTCAAATGGAGACATCGCAAGGTACATTTTTAGGTTTGGCCATGCAACTTAAAAAAGAAATATGAGGACAAGAAACACGATGCAGGGATAGCAGGATTTAGTTATCCTTGCTTAATTAACTTGTAACAATAAGAGACCAAAACTGATGATGTTTTAGTTACTCTCAAGTGTTTTACAAAATTGATTCTATTAAAATACTAATGTTGAGCAAGTGACATCTGTTGCCTATTAACAGGAGTGTAAGTTTGAACACTTCCGCCCGCTGTATTTTTATTTATTTATTTGAGACAGAGTTTCGCTCTTGTTGCCCAAGGTGGAGTGCAATGGCGTGATCTTGGCTCACTGCAACCTCTGCCTCCTGGTTTCAAGAGATTCTCCTGCCTCAGCCTCCTGAGTAGCTGGGATTACAGGTGCCCACTACCACTCCCAACTAATTTTTTTTTTTTTTTTGTATTATTAGTAGAGATGGGGCTTCACCATGTTCGCCAGGCTGGTCTGGAACTCCTGACCTCAGGTGTTCCACCCACCTCGGCCTCCCAAAGTGGTGGGATTACAGGCATTAGTCACTGTGCCTGGCCTGCATCTTGGTAGGGGAGTCACCAAGAAAAACATGGTGTAGTCAAGCACTGGACAGAATCACATTCTACTCACATAGAGAAGAGACGGAGCAATATCAACTTCGCGAGTGGGCATATGGACTATTTCCTGAGTTGCCATAGATACATACAACTGGTATTCTTTTTCATCATACTTTAGAATTTCCTCTTGAATCATACATTATATTTTAGTCTAACACCAAAATGGTTCAAGCCTTGGAGTTAACCCCAATGATGATATATTCGTTTAAATTCATTAAGTAAATATAATAATTTCTAAGCAGCATTCTCCAATAGAAATAGAATACATTAAAAACTTTTTAGTAACTAGATTTTTTTAAGTCAAAAGACACAAGTGAGATTAATTTTAATATATTTTATATAGCACAAAAGATTCAATATGTTATAGTTTTAACTGTATTAATATACAATTTATAAATGAGATATGTCTGTTTTGTTTTTTGTCCCGACTTTGAAAACCCAGTCTGTATTATATACACTGATAGTAGGTCTCTGTTCGGGCCATCCACACTGTGTTACTGACTTCTTACTGAGCAGCACAGTTCTAGAGGGATTAGAGGTTCTTGTTCTGACCACAATTTCCTTCTTTGAGAATTAGCACACAGCAGCAAATGCAACATATTCACAGTGTTTCATCCTATTCTATTCCACAATGCCTATTGTGGAAAACCATTAAGAGAAAACAAAATCTCAAAATTCCAGAACACAATCTGAGAACAATGTGGGGAAACAATAAGACCCATCGAACTTGAATGAAATGAAGGAAAATAAAACCAGGGACTAGATGCACATCTAATAATCTCCCCAGTCCAGTGACTTGACACATCAGAAAATTGGATATTTTGCATTTTCACTAAAACATGAAGCATACAAAATTGTGAAAGTAAAGTACATTCATTAAATTCTACTAGGCTGAGAAATGCAGGCTTTAGCTGAGTCTGGTAGTATAATTTTTGAGTTTCTAATTATAAGGGTAGTCATTTCAGATAATATTTGCTGCGAAATATTTCTCAACTTTCTAATATATGTGTATGTGTGTGTATACACATATATTAGAAGCTTTTACAGATGCTTCTCTTTCTTTGGTTGGCAATAATGACACTGCATTGACACCCATGGCACTCTGTCAATTGCTCTGGGGAAAATCACTTGTAATTATAGAGACCCTTCCAACAAATCTCAATTATTCTTTCTCTAAAGTTTTTCTTTGTACAGTCTTCATATATCCTTTAACTACTCTGCACTTATTTAAATTTCCTTTTTTCTCTCTCTCTCTCAAGGCTCTTTCACAGTTGAACTCTTACTTCAACTCTATATCTAATCACTCCTACTTCTCTGTCTCCATAAAACACCCAGTTTAGTAGGCGAAGGGACTGTGGTATGAGGAAAACCCATGGGTTGTGAACCCATGTCCCTGCCCGTAATAGTGAGAGACTTTGGTCAAGGTACTGAATCTCTCCGATGTGCTTCAAATCTATAAAATGGAGATGAGATCTAGTGTGGTCATAACATCCACCAACAACACATGGCACATATGCTAATTTTAGCCATGTCAATTATTATTATTAAATATCAACATGAACCTAACAATCTCATTTCTAAGTGGTATCAACATCCTTCTAAGAAAATTACTAAGGGTTTTTGTTTTTTAAAAAAACCTCAATATTCTCTAGATAGATAGATATTCTCTCTCCCTCTCCTTCTCTCTAATTTCAAAGTCAGTCAGTAAATTAAATAGCTATCTGATACTGCCCCCTCCTATTTCATCCTAGGTCAGTGATTCTTAAAAATTGTTCTGTGAGATGTCAATAGTATTTTTTAAACTTCTATTTTCGTAAAATTGAGAAAATAAATTGTATATAGATAGTTTTTATTTTTTAGCAAACTTTTCAGAATATTTAATATGATTGAGGACTTGTAAGTCTTCAGAAAGGAGATATATCATCAGCATTTTCTAAATGTATGTGATCACTGAATCTTTCTCCTCAAAGTATTTCACAGAAGTGGTGTTCCACAGATCATACTTTGGGAAGTGTACTAACATCTCAGACTTTTGTTTTTCACCAGCTGAATTGTAAAACTGACTCAGCAGCTAAGACCGCATACACTTTATAGTTATTGCACTTTTAATTGCCTTCTAAATCACAGAAACAAATTCTTTCCTTGCTTCAAACCTTTCTGAAACAGTTTTGTACCAGGTTTCATAATTTTGTTCATCAACAGTTTCTTACATTCTATGTAAACAGAATTCTATGGAAAGAAATAGTAATTAGAGGTACAAAGGGAAGAAACCCAAGTTCTTAAAGAAAACATTCTCAGAGCTTCAAGTTTAAATAAAATTGAATATGCCAGTTTTGAACTGAGCAATTGAGTTGCTGATAGAACGACTGAATGAAGAATTGTTATAATCAAAACTTTAAATTTTTTTTAAATTTTAATGACAAAACTGAATACCCATTTACCATGAAGCCATATATAAAATATCAGTTTATGAAATATGAAGATATAATTTGATTCCTCACTTAGTTGCTCAAAATCACAATTTTAAGTCACAAGTAAACTAGAGTATATGCTAATGTACTGAAGAGTAGTCAGATTGAGAGGTATATTTAGGGAATCAACTTTAAGATGCTGCACATTTGCAACAGATTGAATTTACTTTTTCATGAAAGACACTCAAATGGAACGAAAATAACAAAACATGTATCTTAGGATTGTAGACTCACTCTCAGGCTTTTTTAGTCTTTCTATAAATATCAACAGCTTTCTATCTGAGTCATAACAGATCAATCACCATGTGGATAAGATAATTCCTGTTCATGCTTACTTTGGGAACCATGACAAAACACCCAGATTTTCCAAGCACATCTTTCCTTTCTTCTGTCTAGAAAGAATTACAATTCAGGAATTCTCAGCTTACAAATTTCAGCTGAAATTAAAACCAATAGAAGAGAGACAGGATCATAAAATGATTTGAAGGTGACTCTCACTTAACCACATTTAAAAGTCGCAAGATGCAACTATAACTCTTGTTCTAGTATAAAGCAAACATTAAGAATAGAACTATAACTTTCCATAATTTTAATAAATTTAGAGTGTGAACTACTTCCAATTCTGTATTGTCTGTTTCTATTATCTACCTCCATTCAACATAATGGAGTACTAACTAAGCATGCAGAAGATAGCTAAATAGATAGATACCTCAAAACTTAATCTATTTTTGTATTAATTTTCACTGATTATATTATTTAGAATAGAAATATGCATAGGGGAAGGGCAGCAAGTTATTGATCCCTAATTATGTTAAAACTGTCTCAGAAGACTTCAAACAGTTGTCATCTTTACGAATTGTAGGCCCACTTTTCAAATGGCAAACTGAAGATAAAATACATTCTTATATACCATGGAATACTATGCATCCATAAAAAAGGATTAGTTCATGTCTTTGCAGGGACATGAATGAAGCTGGAAACCATCATTCTCAGCAAACTAACACAAGAACAGAAAACCAAACACCACATGTTCTCACTCATAAGTGAGAGTTAAACAATGAGAACACAATGGACACAGGGAGGGGAACATCACACACCAGGGCCTGTTGGGGGTGTGGGGGCTAGCTGAGGGATAGCATTAGGAGAAATGACTAATGTAGATTATGGGTTGATGGGTGCAGCAAACCACCATGGCATGTGTATACCTATGTAACAAACCTGCACATTCTGCACATGTATCCCAGAACTTAAAGTATAAATATAAATGTGTGTGTGTGTGTGTGTGTGTGTGTGTGTGTACTGCCAAAGCCAAAGCTCTATCTGAGATGCCACAAGTTTTATTGGTTATTTGTCCATCAAATATCTGCCAATCCAATCAATGTACTGATTTTTTCCCCTTACTTACTCTAAATTATTGGCTCTTTAACAAATTTCTCTTATTTTCATATTCTATTTACTTGGCATTAATATGCCTATATTTAATATTATAAAGAACATACAACATTTATTTGAAATTGAGTTTCTGTCCTAAGAGATAACTCAAATCCAGCCAAATACATACAAATGTGCTTTTCCTTTTTTCTCAGTTTCTATTTATATATAATATTTGAAATATTTATGGAGTACATGTGGCATTCTGTTACATGGATAGAATGTATAATGATTAAGTTGAGGGTATTCTAAGTTCTCTCTTCTAGCTACTTTGAAACATATAATACATTGTTGTTAACTATAGTGACCCTACTCTGCTATAGAGCATTAGAACCTATACCTTCTACCTAATTTATATTTGGATCCATTGACCAATCTTTCTTCATCCCCCACTCATACCCACACACCCTTCCTAGCCTCTGATATCTACCGTTCTACTCTCCACCTCCATGAGATCAACTTTTTGAGCTCCCTCATACGACTGAAAATATACAAAATTTGCCTTTCTGTGTCTGGCTTGTTTCATTTAACATAATGATCTCAAAGTCCATCCACAATGCTGCAAATGGCATGATTTCATTTTTTAATAGCCAAATAGTATTTCATTGTGTATATATTCTACATTTTCTTTATCCATTCATTTGTTGATGGACATTTAGGTCGAGTTCATATCTTTCCTATTGGGGATAGTGCTGCAATAAACATATGACTATTCATCCAACAAGGAATTAATATTATGAACATACAAGAAACTCAAACAACTCAAAAGTAAAAAGATAAATAATCCCATTAAAAATGGGCAAAGGACATGAATAGACACTTCTCAAGAGAAGACACAGAAATGGCCAACAGGTATTATGAAAAAATGCTCAATATCAGGGAAATGCAAATTAAAACCACAATGAAATATCATCTTACCCCAGTTAGAATAGCTATTATTAAAAGGACAAAAATAACAAACGCTGTTGAGGATGTGGAGAAAGGGATACTATTAATCACTGTTGGTGGGAATGTAAATTAGCACAGCTACTATGGAAAACGGTATGGAGATTTCACACAAAACTAAAAAGAAAACTACTATGCAATCCAGAAACCTCACTTCTGTGTATTTATGCAAAGGAAAAGAAATCAGTATATCAAAGGAATATGCTTTTTTAAATATCTCAATGGTCAATAATACCAACATCCTAGTTGTCACTAAATAGAGGCATAATTCGGATTTTATTGCTAAAAGCTAACAGCCTCAATCTAAGGATCTCTATAGAGCTTTAGGCCTCAGAAGCTTCTAGCTGCTTCTGGAGTTCAACTGGCACACAGTCACAGCATGCTGAGAGATAATTGCCCAAGGTCACTGGTGAGCAGCAGTAGGGAAAATCAAACCCAAGGGTCGCAGGATCTTATAAATGTTCTCATCTCAAGAGCACTGAGAAAAAAAAAAATGTTTTGCAACATGCCAGTCCTCAAGTGTATTTATTATTTCAATTTAATAATCATCGACCTAGTAAGAATCCAAGAGGCCAAATGAAAATAAATGATACTTATTAGTGAATAATGGTTTGTTCCAGTCTCTGAGTCTGAAATAAAGTAACCTCATCAAAAGATAAATATCAGCACTGGCCCTTAAAAGTCAACAGGTAATGATAAATAGGAATAAATGGAAAGAAATAATAAGTAAAATAGCTTAGAAAGTTGGGAGATTGATTTTCTTACATTAATAATGTATTCCATTTTTTCCAATTCTTTGATGGGCTAGCAAAATTATATTAAATAGAATAATTTCTTTTCCATATATTTTGGTCTATTTCAGTAATACAGCCTAACACAGGAAGAAAAAAAAAGAACATTTTTTTAATAAGTACAATAAGTTCTGGAAATGAAAAATGACATTTTCCATTTTTACAGATATAATCTTAGACATAGCCTTAATTTGGCCACTTCATATCCCTCTTGAAAAGTTTCTTACAGGTCATGGGTTGGTCTCAAACCAAACATGTCTCTAGAGAAACATTTATAAGAGATTTCTATTAGACATCCTGAGATCTTGTTCAAGATGTCGTTTCTAACTGTTATTATTGTTGTCCAGCTGAGGGAAAAGATGAACTTTGTTTATAGCTAATGATTGTTTTATGGAAGCCAAAGTCCGGAAATAAACCTGATCTTTATACACACTTAGAACCAAGAGCCAGAAATTCAACATCAATCTGGTATATTTTCTCTTTCTCCCCTTATATATCCTGTATCTGCTTCTAGAAGTCACTGATTTTTTTATATTACATGGGTCTTTATATATGCCTCTCTTTAACAACCCACAAAATAAAACATGGCCAAAAAGTTAGTGGTAATTCCAGAGGTTATATCATTTCCTAAGTCTAGACTCATAACTACAGTAGATGTTAAACCCTCTTATTTAACCTTACTCAGTTAAGTGACCTGAAAAAGTCAAAGTAGCAAATTTAAATATATATGTAATATCTAATATCAATGATACTTATGTAATATATAATAAATATATTATGAACAAATTAAAATATGTGCTATAATATATGTATTTATATATTATATACATTATATATACATTCATTATGTATTATATATTATATACTCTTAATCATTTTAACTTTTTTTTGAGACAGGATCTTAGTCTGTCACACACTCGAGCCTCTTGAGTAGCTGGGACTACAGGTATGGGCCATCACACCTGTCTAATTTTTTATTTGTGTTTTTATTTTTATTTATTTATTATTTATGGTAGAGACAGGCTCTCACTATGTTGCCCAGACTGGTCTTGAACTTCTGGCCTAAAGTAATCATTGTGCCTCAGCCTCCTAAAGTGCTAGGATTACAGGCGTGAGCCACCCCACCAGGCCTGCTTTAACCTTTTAACTAAAAATGATTATCTGTAAATCACACACCAAGTTTTGATAGAGCATCTTGAAGCATGGTTTGCTCCTGCCCCATGTAGGAGCTGGCTCACCTGTAGGGAATATTGAGGCAGAACTAGGGACAAGGGCAATATCTGATGTCCTAACTGAGCAAGAACACAGTCTGATTTTAAGCTAGTTGTTGTTTGTTTCTCTAGCTAGCTGGCTGGCAATCTGTGAAGGATGTTGTGAGTATGTGGATTTGTGTAGTGTCCTCCCCAGCTACACAAATCTTTGGCATGGGAGCGTCTGGTTTAATTCTTCTTTCTCTGTCAGTGCCCCAGCAACGCAGCCCATCTCAGACTTGCTGTGAGGCCATTCTGTCAGGAGGATGTTTTTAGTGCAGTTTTGCAAAGTCACACAAGTCTCACCATTATCCACATTGCTACTCAAGCCAGAGAAGGCTCTCATGCCCTTGCTCAACAGGATGCAGTTAGAAATGACATTCCAAGTCTTTCAAGGATGGTTCATCAGAGATATTCAGCTTCTGCCCGAGCCTCCTAGAATGCTTGTTCTGGGAGAAGCCAGCTGCCCTGTGAGAAGTTCAGTTACTCTGAGATAGCCATGCTGTAAGGATGTCCAGGCTAGTCATCTAGAGAGGGCCTGAGAAGAAAGATGAGTTCCAGCCATTGCAGCCTCGTTAGGTGAGGGAAAAAGCCATCCTGGACATTCCAGACATAGTAGAGTTGGCATAGAAAAGAACCAAGAATCCAGCTAATAGCAAGGGCTGAAACACTAAGCATATGGCTACAACTGAGCCACCCCAGCTGAAGTCCAAGTCATCATGGAACAGACAAGTCATCCCCACTGTGCCCTACCTGAACTACTCATCCACAAACATGAGAAGATAGTAACTGTTTGCTCATACCATTAAGTTTTAGGGCTACAGTTACACAGCCATAGATAGCCTACTACTATATAGCTTCACATTCAAACATTTTTCAGCCTTTTCAAGATATTTACATATATTTTTGTAGGTGGCTAAAGTTCCTCTGGGAGTAATTGCTATATAAGGTTATTTCTTTAAAACTAATTGTATTTCAGCTGAATTAGAATGGGTTTTGCTATCATACTGACAGCTACAAACTGTCTATGTGATCTAGGGCAAGTAACATTAACTCCCCTGGATTTTATTTATTTTTAAAAGGGAATAATATAAGCCCTTTCATGGGACTCCATGGGATTTCAATAACATAAAATGCATAAAATGTTTTTCACAGTTTCCGACACATCATAGGTACTTAACAAATAGTGGCTCTTTGGAATGATAATATTAATATATTTTCATTTTCATTACTGTCCTTCATAAAGGCCAGATGTGCACAAATACCTAAAGGAACTATTTCTGACACACTAAAAAAGTAGTTTGCATTTAAAGGAGTAAAATCTGTTCAGATATTACATGATTCCATCTGCTTTCAGGCCATTTTGAATAAGCTTAAGAAATCTTGTCAGTCATCCCAAGAATGTCTGCTTGTCCTACCAGGAAAAAATCCTAACATTAGTGAAAAAAGATCTTCACATATATAAGGAAAAAGTAAACAAAGATACATTATAGAAATTTAACCTGTCACAGATGTAATAAAAAGAGAAAAATTGTGGGGGAAGGGGGAAGAATCTCACAAATATTTCAATCAAATTAGCATCTAACACAAGTTAGACAGGACCGGGAAGATAACTATCTGCCTAGAAAAGCAATTAAATTAAGGTTTTTGTCTTTTCGTGTTTTTCTTTCTTTTTTTAAATAACAACATATGCTGCTGTTAGAAAGAAATGATGGAAGCACTTCTTCTGATAATACGGTATTTTAAGAGTTACTTTTTGGGGAATATACCTCTAAATATAAAAATATGAATGCCTGGTGTGAAGGTAAAGTTATGCATAATCAAATACGGCTGTGCAGCCAAGTCCATCCTCACACAGGCAATTCATTTCACTAGACCTTGATTGGATATTATTGTTTTACCTGTTCATAATAAAATGGTTCTTTGAAGCAAGTATTATATTCCAACGGTTCCTTCTGTTTTATTGGAAAAGCAGGATCTGTGAATCCTTTCTTGATAACTTTAGGCTGTTCATCTCAACTGATTATTCATTTTACTTGAGTCCTTCTTCAAGAGGGTGTCAAGGACTTTTATTTTTGTCATAGAAACCATTAATTTGCATTTGAAAGATGGGAAGTTGGGAATAAAGTCTTCAACTAATTATAATCAGTGACTACATCTCTATGCCAAAGCCTGTGCACGGTCACAAAGGATCGAAGAGGAGTAATGTACATTTTATTCCTCTTTGTGTTTTCATCAAAATCATAGAGATTTTTTATTACTCTCTTCCACATCTCATTTTTCATCATTTCCTATCTTTGTTTTTTATGTGAAACAGGCTTGGCCTTTCAAATAGTCACTATTCTAATTATTTCTCTTATAACTAAGTGTTCTCTTCTTCCTCTCCTTTAACTTTCTTTGTTGTTTTAATTTTCTAATTGTGAGAAAAAGCACGGAATAAAATATGAATGTGAGGAAAATGAGAAGTGAGTATATTTTCTAATTTATACTTCAACAAAAAGTGAGAAAGATATATTACTGAATATCTCTAAAGAAACAATAGTTTAGCATAGGCAATTAGTATTTGAAGTCACAATTAGCTTTTATATGTATTATACCTTTGAAAGAAATCTATATTTCATATGGAGTATTGCTAACAGATAAAGCAGTCTGTGAAATATCAAAATAAAATTACCAAAGCAAGTTACCTATAAATATGAAAAAAAACTAAAAATAATGAAGAAAAATAATGCAACAATGAACAAAAGCCATACAATCTCTAGTAGAACAAGAGAGTTGAGTGCATAGTGGTAATAAAAACTTATTATGAAAAAAGTGGTTGTAACAAAACAGGTTCAAATTTCAAAGGGAAAGGATAGGGAGAGAAAATTTATGACAGAGAAAGGAGTAAATTCATATAAAGTAAGATTTGGTGAAGCAGCTCCTGTTAAAAAGAAAAAAAAATTTTAAATCACAACTATTTATTTAAATTTAATCACACCATCTTGGACTCAACCCAGAACCTCAATTTTATATATTAATAGTACACAGAGAAACATTCTGAGCCATGGAATAAATTTAAATTTTGACATTCTTACAGAGCAAACAATACGTGCAATGTGATCTTTTCATTAAATTACAAGATCAAAACAAAACAAAGTTTAAATGAATTTCCAAATGTGGAAATTGGTACCATTTTAGGGTTGATTTCACCTAACAGATTTTCCATCAATGTATCAGCATATATTTTTATCAGAAATATATTAAAAGAGACTTTTAATCCAGTATTTGATAATGCTGGCAAAACACACTTTAGCTATGGTATCTGCTCTGTAAATATGCAAATACCATTCAACCAGCATTTTCAGGTCAGAGATGCCTCTAACTGTAACTATTCAATTATTATAAAATAAACGTAGGTCAATCCTAAGCTTGTATGTTTTACAGTCTAATTTTCATTAAATTAAATTTTAAAAGTTTTGCCTTTCGATATTCTAGTCTCGTAAAGCATCACACTAAACACCCATAAGCAAAATAACCAACTATTAAAAAAAAAAAGACAGACATATTCAGGTATTGATTGATTTCTTATCTTCAGATTGAGATTAGCAAAGCCAAGAGCCAATGAAGGAATGAGAGAACTACTGCTCTAATAGATACCTCAACTATTACCGTTGGAAATGGCAATGAGACTAATAATAGCAAGCAATAACAATAATGAATCTTACTAGCTTTTGATGATGATGATGATGATGATGATGATGATGATGACTACCCTAGGTTGGAAATAAGATTACAAGAAAGAATATTGTGCAAGATGTTCTCTAAAATTATACATAAAATATGTTCTCTTCCATATGTGCCACATTTCTTTCAGACAATGTACAAGGTAGTAGCTATTCTTTGATGCATAATCACCAGAAAGATCATTCCAACAACTCCAATTAAATTGTGGTTATTGTTACAATGGCAGTGTGTACTAAAAAGCAGCATATATATATTCTTTTCCCATATCTGTGATATTATTTCTTATCTGTAAACCCGAGAAATCCTCTTGCCCCCAGTCCAGAGAGAAATTATCTAATGTCTGAAAATGAATTAAATCATTGGCTTGTTTCAGGGTAAAATCAAGTATGCTTAATTTTTGTCCTATAAGTTGGGTTTATATCAAAAGCACCTAATTTTTAAGTGCCATGATGTGTAATAATATCGCTCATTTTATGCCATTACATTTGTTTAAAAATAGTAACCCTATATTTTTAATAAAGTTAATGGCAACCAGGCAGTTGCTTAATTGTGATAACTTCATAAAACAGCAGGTGGTTTTAGGTCATTGTTGTTCCAAGATACTGTTAGAAATACTGATAACAATTTTTGGTTCAGTAGCATTAAGCTACTATCTTCCAACAGAACCTGTACTGTGCATGATTATAGCAGTCATTAATATTACGAAACTGTAGTCCATCACACACACACACACACATACACACACACATACATCTTCTTTCAAAATAGAGAATGGATAATGAAGAAAGAAAGCTGACTTTAACAGTCTGGGTAATTAATGAGTATTGTGCCACCTAATTCTTGGTGGATATTTAGCCTATAATTTAAAATCTCTTCTTGTTAAATGCAACCTTTTAATGTAATTAATTGTGGTTTTCCTCATAATCTTATATGAATCTCCTCCCTCCATCCGTCCCCCACTACTATAAACATTACTATAACATCTTTCAAAATGGGATACAATGGGGCTCCTCTGCCTTTTTCCCACACCAGAGGAGGGGCCATCCAGCTTAGAAAGAAATGTTGGACTTTGTTCGGGGTAAATAATGATTCCTTTGTCGAAAAAATGTCTCTAGGGTACCATTTATATGTCAGCCACTTAGTTTTGAGTGCTTATCTCTTTTAGAGCTCACCCCTAAAAGGGCTTATAAACATTTATTTGACACTTGCAGCAGACCAGTAATCAATGAGCAGCCTCAACAGTAGTGGGAGCCTCTTTAAGGTGGTGAATTGAAAGAGGGAAAAAGGAGTGATGCAAATGAGTTGGATGAGAAGTCAGTAAAAATGAATTCAAATCCTGCCTTTTGTTTTCAGCTCGTGACCTCAGCACTTTGCTTAACCTATCTGAGTCTGTTTCCTCAGTTATTAAATTAGTGAGTGATGAACATGGCCCCTCGACTTTGAAATCATACCACGCTTCTTTTTAATCACTCTTATGCTGTCTTGCCTATGATTCTAATTTAATCCTTTTTCAATTAACAGTGGTTAATGTCATACATTTCCAACTAATCTACATTTTTTATTCTTTCCACTACACACCATTTTGCCTGTTGTCCTTTAGGTACTTCCCACAGCACTGTTTTCATCATGCCTATAGCAGCGGTTCTTAAAATTCTTGGGTTAAAATTTCTCTGATGAAAACCAAAGATTTCCTCCCTAGAAAAATGCATGTGTCCCACATAGACATACAATTTTTCTAATGATTTTAGAGTGGTGAGCATGTGCCTGTATAAGAAGGGCGGTTGTTATTTGGCTCTAGCCAATAGTTAGTAGGCAGAAATGTGGGCACAGAAACTTTTAAAGTGTTGATCATTTTTTTAAAGGACTCAGAAATAAGGGTTTTTTAAAATAGGAAATCTCCTAATTTTAAAATCCTATCAATCATTTTAAAGACGAATACTCCATGTGGATCAACAACCGATTTTTGAGACAAATATACTCTCGGGAGTCAATAAGCAACTTTAAATCTCTGCTTTAAAGCTTCCAGTGTATTTCAATGGATGCCCAAGGACCAACCGTTTTCACTTTGCGTTCTCTGATGTATCAGCATAAACAGCAGAAGGTTGCAACTACCTAACCACTTAGCAGATTGGCACTTAGCCCAACCCACTCACTCTACACACAGGAAAGCTGAAATCTAAAAAATTTAAATACCTTTCCCAAGGTCAGATGGGAAATTGGTAACAAAACTGAAACAATAATGGAAGTTTATCCCTTCCCAGTACAATTTATTTTCCCCTGTACCTTATACCCTGCCCCATTTTTCCAGTATGTCCCTGATGGAAAAATTCTATGCCTTTCCCACGATCATTCTGTACATTAATTTGCCTGTTTATTTATATAGCATTTAATACATAACATTAAACTATACATAATTGATAATAAAAGTATATGCAATTTTAGATATACATATACAGATACAGATGCACACACGATATGAGGCTTTTAACAACGTGAGTTCTCTTCACACAATTTGGATTCTTAGTACACATGTGACATTACATCCATCATGTTCCCTATTGTTATGAACAACATCCTTCCCCTTCCTAAGTTCTTTGCCTAAAATATATGGTGACTCCCTCGTGGACACTGTTCAAATCACAGTGTAAGAATGCTAATCTTGACAGCTCCAAAAAGAACACTTGGATAAGTCAAAACTGATCCATCATTTATATGCCTTGTCATTTCTACCAGCGGTTTGAATTTGGCTTCTCAAATGCAGATCAGTATGAAAAACATAAGTAGCTAATGGCTGTCAAAAAAATGGAGAAAATAAAAATAGCATGGCAACAAAAAATTCTTTTTTTTTTTTTCCTTTTAAAAAGTACTGATGCATTCAGTATTTTTTAAGCCACAGTTATTGAAACAGTACAGGAAAAAAAGTATCCACATGGGTCCTTTTTATAGTATTGCTCAACAAGAATGAAAATTAATGAATAGTAGAAATAAAAATGAATATCTTTGTAAGCATTCAATCTAGATGAATCATTTATAATCTTATTAAATCATATGAATGTTCTCAGACCTGGGGGATCCAGAAACTGTATTCCAATTTTTCTCTTCTCCTCTTAGAAAGCACCAAATCAGAGGATGAAAACTGGAAGCCCCCAGGCCAGATCTGTTCTGATCTCTCCCTCTCTCTCTCCCTCTCTCTCTCTCTCTCTCTCTCTCTCTCTCTCTCTCTCTCAGACACACACACACACACACACACACACACACACACATATATACAGTTTGTTATTTTTGCTGAGGCTGTTGCAATTGCTAAACTGTCTACTTTAAAAATCAGGATACTACATACACACTGCATTCCGACCTCTCTTAAATAACTGGAAAATCTGGAAGCAGTTAACCAAACCTAAATCACTCCTCTTCTATTATTTATTATTATTATTATTATTATTACTATTTTGAGACAGAGTGTCATTCTGTTGCCCAGGCTATAATGCAGTGGCACGATCTCAGCTCACTCCAACCTCTGCCTCTCAGGTTCAAGCGATTCTCTTGTCTCAGTCACCCAAGTAGCTGTGATTACAGGCATGGGCAATCACAGCTGGCTAAGTTTTTGTATTTAGTAGAGATGGGGTTTCACCATGTTGGCCAGACTGGTCTCGAACTCCTGGCTTCAAGTGATCCGGCTGCCTCGGCCTCCCAAAGTGGTGGGATTACAGGCATGAGCCCTGTGCCAACCATACTCCTCTCTCTTAAATGAAATGGACACTTTCACATTCTGCAGCATTCTTGCTTGTGTCTCCAACACCGAGCCCATTTAATAATTGCCTTGTAGTTAAGCCTCATCACCCATTTTGTCTTACTGGTGGGGGACATTTTTAAAGATTTAAAATTGCAAATTTTTGCTCTAGTGAATGTAGTGTATGTTTTACTAAAAAGACAGAAATTGGTAGCATCTATACAACTCCAAAGTAACCCATTATTTCAATATAGAAAAGTAAGATTTCACATCATAATCAAGTGCTTCATATAATACTTCTTATTTACACAAATTTCCCCATAATTCAGTTTAAGTGGCAGTGTTGGGAGATAATTCTTCATGGAGCTCCTGCATCTCTGCACATCTGTGAGAAAGACACTGATTGCCCTTTCGTTTCAGGTAATTGTCTCAAAGATATTTGTATAGTAAAGAGCTTTGGAAGACAGAGAAAGTATTACTATCTCTCTCGAGGCAAAAAAAAAAAAAAAGACAGGTTTACTGTCCATTATAAAAAACCTGGATTCTGTCAGGACAGGGTTTCTCTTAGAAACACACTTTGTGTGCAGATATCAATCTGGGCCCATCTATACAGCTCTTCCCGTCTTCTGCCAATAACCCTGAAACTGTTGCAGGCTAGCCTGTTACCTTGGACCAGGGTAAAAGTTCAGACTCTTCACAGCTCCTGACAAGTTTCCCCAGTCACTAATTTTTATGAATTGAATAACTTGGAGCTAACTCTAATCTAATCATACCATATGATTTCAAATGCACTAAATCCTTGACTCTTACATCCACAGGAAAAAAAAGATTTATGAACCTCCTATGCAGGTGTTTGGAATATTGTGGATTAACTGTTCCTGAGCAGGATACTGATACTATAGAGGTGGAGTGCTATAGTGATTATGAACACAGCTTCCCAAGGAAACAGACCAGATTTTAAATCCTGGTTCCCTCTGCTTATTACCTGTGTGGACTTTGGATTGTTGCTTCACTTTCTTGAGTCTCAGTTTCCTCATCTATGAAATGGGGCAATAATTCCAATAACAATGCCATTTTAAGTATTACATTCAATGTTTGTAAAATTTATTAGCCACTAATTTTCTTCACAAATTAATGTAGTGGGACAACTTGCTGATAAGTTGTTTCTTGCTACTATAGATTTACTAAAAAGGAACGAAATCAAATGCTCAAATACTTTCTCTCTCTTTCTCTCTCTCTCTCCTCTGGCTCCCTTTCAATGTTCATGAGAACGTTCAGGCCTATAATTCCAAATTTTCACTGTTTTTATTATCCCTAGAGGGTAGTTTTTTAAATTATTCTTGAAATCTCAAGAAGTCGTACCCTAACAGGCCTTTAAACCCATGGCAACAGAACGTATACTTGACAAAACAAAGACAAAAGTATTGAAGGATTGACTCTAGGTGTGCTGGATTTCCTGGGATTTGACACTGTGCATTGAGAAGCACTGTAGCAGAATAAATGCCATATTCTTAAGATGGCAGAATGTTGGGTGAATATGTGTGTGGGTAACAGTGAAGACCAGGTTCTGTTATTTCAGCATCTCAGTGCAGGCCCTCTGGTCTATTTGTCCTACAGGAAGTGGTGCACTGGTGGAGCAGCCTACCTTTCAATGACCAGCTGGGCCGTGGGGAAAAAGCAGTTGCCAAAGTGTCAAGTGTGGATTCAAATAAGACCCTACTCATTCTGCATGTACTGCACAAGGGAGAAGAAAAGGGGTCCATTAGAAAATGGCTACTATTGTACTTCCGGCCAATTTTGGAAGTGGAGTCATCAACTTAGATTTATTTGGATTTGGAAAAATGTTAAATGTATTGTTTATTTTATGAAAATCATCATAGAGCACTTTAAATCTGTTTAGCTAAGTGACTTGAAAATAATATGCGCTCAATATAGTGGAGCTTTTATTGGTATTATTATTCTAATCAAAATAGGCCTTTCTTGTTTAAAAATCTCAATTCTGCGGCACATACCTCCTTTCTTCTTAGACAGTTGGAATTAGAAATGTTCTAAGAGGTCATCAAGACTAACCTCTTAGCCAAGGTAACAACTATTTGTACAGAATCTCTAACAAATGGTTATGCATCCTCTGCTGGAATATGTTTGTTGACAAGGCCTTCGCAATTTATTAAATATCCTTTCTGAAATTCCAATCCACCTGCTTTAAGATTTTTTTTTCTGGAATATTTTTCTAAGGTGTTCTTACTTTAGAACACCATAGTCCCAGATAAGAATCATTTTCATGAATATATTTTGTCCTAAAGAGTGTTGAACAGTTGAATCTACAAAACAAGAAAAATATAGAAACAATGAATATTAACTTACTCATTAAATTATGTATACAATATATTGAATTCAATATGTGGTATATATCTATTCTTAATATTAAATATCCCTGTTTGAGTTTTTACATATGTATACAGAACTTCAGATTCTTTCTAAGTGTAACATTGACTGTAAGAATTAAGAAAGTCTGAAAAATTACACAACAGAGTAGGATATAATGTCATTGTGATCTCATGGATCATCTTAGAGGTAAACTAAGGTATATCTCCATAAGAATTGAAGATAAGTAGTAATACAACAGGGGAACAGGAAGAAAATATTCTACCAAAACATTTATAAATTAGCTTCTCCAATGTGTTCTCTGACTAGAATCTAATTCAAACTGAATTGGGCAGTCAACTTCAGAGTACCACATAGGCATGTTGGAAAGGAAGTGGTATGGACCACAAAACGTCACTTCACAGGGCTCCAGGTGACAGATCTCATCTACCCTGTATCCAAACTGTGAAAAGAACCATGTTTAAAACTGAGGTAAGCAGAATCATTTGCAACACACTAATTTCATTTGTACAGTATCTGCTGGAACCCTGGGAAGTCAGTCATTCTATTGGGGAAAAGCTTAAATTATTGGTAGTGTATTTTCTGTACAATGAATCTGAGTTATTAAAAGTGCTTAACTAATCTTATCAGTCACCTATTGTTAGACAAACTGTGAAATTCATTATAACATTTTCCCACAGACAATTTTCAAGCAATTCAGCCAATGAATTCATTTCAATGCACAAGAATTTATTGAGTGCCTATTTTTTCTCTTGCTGAAACATTATAGTAAATGTACAGATGAGTAAGAGTTACTCCTCCTCTTTTCACACCTTCAAGAAGTTATCATCTAGTAGAGGAACTTTCAGTCGGGGAACAAAATACCTACAGTGGAAAGCATAATAGGAAAAGGGCCATTATCTAAGAAACCATGAGCTCCTCAGGACAAAGATGGTCTCAGGCATCCATGTATGCCCTGCTTTAAGCATAAGTCCAACTCGTCTATTGAATGAATAATTTAAAAATAGGAGAAAAGAAAGATGGATCAAAAGTGGGTATGAAATGAAAACATGGGAAAGGTCTGTAGGTGTGAATGAGAAAGTAACAATGAAAGAAAGTATCTGAGCTGGATTTTTGAAGAATGAAGATTTTGACAGGCAGTTATGAGGGAAGGCATATTTAAGAAACAGAATTGAGCAATGAGCAAGTTCATAAATATGATGAAGAGCAAAGCTAAATTCAGTGAAGAACAGGGAGCATCTTTCACACAAAAGTTTAAGAGCAGCTGGGAAGGTACCTCTGAGGAGTATCATATAGGGAACTCACCAGGTAGAGGTCCAAGTAGAAAATATTTGTTTCATTTTAATTTTATTTTTGTCTGACCAGCATTTATCTTATTCTGATGGGAACTCACTGATATGACTAGAAATAGCATCTCATCCCTATATTTATTTAAAATTATTTGAAGTGTAACTCGTGTTCAGTATAGTGTCTGTCATAAGATAATAAGTTTCTAGACATGTATAAGTATGTGATTACCAACCAGACCAAGATATGTAGAGTCTCGGAAGGCCTCCCATACCGCTTGCCCATTAGTAATCCATCAAAGAAAATCCTTATTCTCACCTTTTTACTCTATGTTACTTTTGACATTTTTGAGTAACATATAATTTTGCTTCCTCAACTCAACATATGCTTATGATTTTCATTCATGTTGTTGCAGGTAGCAGTAGTTCATTCTGATTTCCTTGCTCTGTGATATTCCATTGTATTAGGCTGGTGCAAATGTAAGCACAGTTTTTGTCATTTAAAATAATTATTTTAAATGACAAGCTCCAGAAGCACACAAGCGGATGAGGAGATGAGGAGACAAGCAGACGAACGCGGCAGAACGATGCAGCAGAGAGAGAGGAGGAGGAATGTCGCCACGCCAAGAGGAGTTCGGCCAGGGGCAGCAGGAGAGGGGTTGGGCTGCTGGATGGCAAGGCTCCAGAGGAAGATCATCCTCCCACTCTACTCTCCTTCCAGCTCCCCATCTATCCCACTGAGAGCCACCTCCACCATGCAATAAAACCCTGCATTCATCCTTCAAGCCCATGTGCAACCCGATACTTCCAGGACTCTGGGCAAGAGTTTGGGATACAGAAAGCTGTTGCACTGGCCCTCTAGCCTTGCAAAAAGGTAGAGCCCATTGAGCTGGTTAACACTTAAGCAGTCTGTGGATGGTAAAGCTAAAAGAGCATTGTAACACTGGCGCCGCAGGTACCCACCCCTAGACATTACCAAGTGCCCGCGGCCGGAGCCCAAAGCACTCACCCTGGCTCTTGCACCTGCCTGTCTGCGTGCTCCCGTTCCCGTCAGGGGTTTGAGCAGCAGCAGGGGTGACTGAACAGGCGAGCCACACCCCTGTAGCATGTTCTGTCAGGAGAATCAGGGAATTCTCCTGTTTCAACATGTTTAATTTTATCTTTCTGTGGCCTATTCATTTCACATATACACACTTCGACAGCAAAACAAAACAAAACAAAACAGAATCCACATTACAAAGATTCCCTGAAGTCATCAGCAACATCTACACATTTCCTTTTTTCCCCTTATAAAAACTTTACTTTGAGATATCTCATGACTGGACTTGATTTGGTTATTTTCCTTTTATTCAGTGCATTTATTATTGATGCTTTTTAAAATTATTTATGTTGCTATTTATTTTATATTCCCAAGGCTTTTCAGTAAAAGGATTTTTCCCCTAAGTAACTAAAATTTAACTCCATCTCCATCTCTCCTCTAAGTGCTAATTCAATCAATGATTTCCACATACATTATGCATTTCATTCATCACCAATGAATTCTACATCGAAATACTTGTTTTTAATTTTTTTTTGAATATGGTATATATTTTGGACCCAAACTTAAGAGTTGATGATTTTTACTGTTATAAAGAAGTGTCATAGATGTAATTTGTTACCATTAAAATCATGTTACTAAGGATTACTTTTCAAATAGTTTGTGAAATCTAGCCAATACACACTAGAAGGCATGAAAAATTGGCAAATGGTAAAAGCTCGATGGTCTTAGTTAACAAGGTGTTAGTGCTTATTCATAACAAAAGTATTAAATGGATTTAGTGCCTCAAAGGAGTGCTTGAAAGAGGCCATAGATAAAAGCAAGAAAACTAGCTAGACAGAAAATTATGAATGATGTCTTCCTGTCTTCTGATGAAAGAAAAAAAAGAATTTGGAAATGTACCTTAAACCAGCAATAGAGAAGCAAAGATACTTTTTTAATCCTAACAATACGTTATTGCAAAAGTCATTTCATGAATTTATAGAAGTCTAACAAGAAAAGCGGTGTCAAGACTTGCAAAAATAACAACAAAAATTTCTACTCTTGCTTTGTTAGTGAGATCTTCCCTGAAAAGATGTAGCTTCTAAAGGAGAAATTTACCTTTAGTGTATTATATCAAAATATAATATTTACAGATAAAAATAAATAATACCCCATATTATTTGCTTATACATTTATTACAAAAATTATTTTGAGGTCCTTTGAGTTATTTATTATTTTGTTGTTTCTGTTGCTCTTTTCTTTCTTGTAACAAAAAATTACCCATCTTCCTAGAAGATCAAACTTGAAAGAATCCCAACACACAATTTGGTCCTTGCCAGATTTCATTGTATCTAGTGATAAAGTTTTCTTTCCTTGTAGGATTTTACTAAACAAATAATATGTTTCTGTTCTGCATTTTGAATTTTGTTAAATTTTGTTTTGGCCAGCACTGGTTTTTTTGTTTGTTTGTTTGTTTGTTTGTTTGAGACGGAGTCTCACTCTGTCGCCCAGACTGGAGTGCAGTGTCACAACCTTGGCTCACGGCAATTTCTGCCTCCTAGGTTCAAGCGTTTCTCCTGCCTCAGCCTCCCAAGTATCTGGGATTATAGACACACACCACCATGCCGGGCTAATTTTTGTATTTTTAGTAGAGACAGGACTTCACTATGTTGTCCAGGCTGGTCTCAAACTTCTGACCTAAAGTAATCCACCCACCTCAGCCTCCCAAAGTGCTGGGATTACAAATGTGAGTCATCGCACCCAGCCCACTCTTTTAAGTTAATCCAATTGGTTAATCTTCCAACAAAGGAACTTGAAAATGAATTTTAGTCTTCATCTTAAGCCATTCTCTCCAGGAAATACTGCATATAATAATGATCCAAATGTTGAGATTTTATGGGACACATTTGAGGTCTTTCACCAAATGTATATGTGTAGGCCCCATCTCTGTTGAACAAATCAATACTATGTATAGACTTATTGATGGCTACTAAAAAAAATTACAAAATTTCAAAGTGTTTTCATAGGGAATTCCCTGATGTAAGATAAACCAAATTCTAACTCTGTGGAAAGCATGAAAACACTATAGATAGTCTTCATCCATGAATTCTTGACCTCAAACATTCAAATATGTCTTTGGGCATTTCACAGACCTCTTCTAATGCCCTCTTTGGAAAAGATTCCAGTCAGTTCTGATGTTCATTGACCTCATTAGTCAAAAATCTCCTGACCAACCTGTGATCAATCTGGATTTCCTCCAAGGAGAGTGACTTTTCTTCGTTTAAGAATATCAGGAAATCTCCTCCAAACTTTATACAACATTGCTAGGAAAGCATGTATTTAATGATAAACAACATTAAAACAATGACAAACAGAACCTCTACACTACTGGTAGAAATGGCAAATGAGGCAGCCACTTCGGCAAACACTCTGGTAGCTCCTCAAAACGTTAAATATGGAGTTACCATAGGACTCAGCAATTCCAACCCAGGTATATACCCAGGAGAAATAAAAGCATGCATTCCCACCAAAATCTTGTACATTAGTGCACCAGTAATTATAATATCTAACAATGTAAAAAAAAACACACACAAATGTTCTAAAACTGATAAGTGAATAAATAAAATGTGGCATATCCATACAATGAAATATTATCTGGCCATAAAAATAAATGAAGTACTGAATGTGCTACAACTGGAATAAACCTTGTAAATATAATGCTAAGTGAAAGAAGTCTATCAGGGCAGATTACATATTGTATGATTCAATTTGTATGAAATATCAACATAGGAAAATCTACAGAAACAGAAATTAGATTAGGCACTCCTTAATGATGGTGGGGCAGGGATGACAAGAGAATGACTGCTAATGAATACGGAGTTTCTTTTTGGAGTGATGAAAATGTTCTAAAATTGATTGTAGGGATGGTTGTACAAGTCTGTTAATACACTGAAAACCACTGAATTTTATACTTTAAAATGAGTGAATTGTATGGCCAATGACATATCTCAATTAAATTGTTACATTAAAAAAGACAACGTAATGTATCATGAAATAATGAATATATATGTGTGTATCTGTACATATATGCACATATATATACATATACACACACACATATACACATACAGTTGAACTTTAAACAATGCAGGGGTTGGGGTGCTGACCCTCATGCAGCTGAAACTGCACATGTAACTTCTGAGTTCCCCCAAACTTAGCTACTGATATCCTACTGTTGACTGAGAGCCTTCCTGATAACATAAGCGTTGATTAACAAATATTTTGTGTGTTATATGTATTGTATTCTGTATTCTCATTATGAAGTAAGCTAGAGAAAAGAAAATGTTATTAAGAAAATTAAAAAGAAGAGAAAATATATTTACTATTCATTGATTGGAAGTGGATCAACATGAAGCTCTTCACCTTCATCATCTTCAGGTTGAGTAGGCTGAAGAGAAGGATGAGGAATTGGTGGTCTTGCTGTCTTGAGGATGGCAGAGGCAGAAGAAAATCCATGAATAAGTAGACCCGCGAAATTCAAATCTGTGTTGTTCAAGGGTCAACTATATATGTATGTGTATATACATATATATTTGGTCTATATACCAACAATAACCAAAGTGATTATCCATTTATTTTTTCAGTAAACATTAATTAAGCACCTAGGAAAGCAAAAGGAATATATTGAACACTAAAAACAAAAAATAGTAATAAGCACATCAATAAGAAAACAATAAGCTTTAAAAAATGATAAAGTAGATAAAAACCCAAGCAAATCTAACCAAAAAAAAAAAAAAAAAAAGACATAATGAACCTCGGGTCAAATATTGGCTCTACTAGTTAATAGCTGAATAACATTAAAGTAGACATTTAGCCTTTCTGAACCAAAGACCATGCTGGCTCATCTAATTCCCATCTGCATAGGATAAAAGCTTCAATTGTTCCAACTCATCTTCTATTCTAGAACATTTAGATTGTTAATGATGTTTTTGACAATTGTAGCTTTTAAATTTAAAAAAGGGGAACAATTTTAGAAATGAAACTTAAGCCATTACATTAAACTGTATATCCTTTTCTGATTTTTTTTCTCTAGCTTTATTGAGGTATAATTGATAGATGAATGGATAAAGAAAATGGGATATTTATATATCTGTATCTATATAAAAGAATATTATTCAGCCATAGAAAAGAAGGAAATTCTGCCAGCTGTGACTACATAGGAGAATCTGGAGGACATAATGCTAACAAAAAAAAAGTCAGACACAGAAAGAAAAATACTATATAATCTCATTTATATGTGGAATTAAAAAAATCTAACTCATAGAAGCAGAAAATAGAATAGTGGTTGCCAAGAGCTGAGAGGATTAGACAAAATGGGGAAATATTGGCCAGAGGGTATAATTTTCCAATTAAGGAGGATGAATAAGTTCTGGAGATCTAATGTACAGCATGGTGACTGCAGTTAATAATACTATATTGTATACCCGAACTTTTTTAAAAGGATGGATTTTAATTACTATTATCACCAGAAAAGTATGTCCTTTTAAAGACAGAAAAACAAAAAATATAGATATAATCACACTTGTCATACCTGTGCACGTTACAGTGAAAGAAAATGAGTACCTATAGCAGAACAAGTTTCTGTGTCAAATTCAAAAATTGCATTTCTAATTTTGTGTCTATTGTTTTAAGCACATTTTTTCTATCCTTATCAGTAATAAATAAAGTGAATTTGTTTTTCTCAAAGTCTGCTTGAATTTAATGGTTCTTATATTTTTTGTCATGCAACTTCATTTTCAACTCATACAGCAGTTCAGCAACAAAATCAATCCTCCTCGATTTTCTGATCGTTGAGTAGTCAGGAGAGCAGTGCTCTGCAGTTAGATAGACCTAGCCCAAAGCCTGGATCAGCCTTTCATTTGCCATGTGATTCTGGGTTACTTTACCTGGTTTGTCTAGGTTTTACTGGCAAATGCTGCGTGTTGCCTTCTCGATATCCATTCTCTGCTTTGGACTTCGATATAAACCTCAATCCATTTGGGACATTAATGTTCCTGATTAACACTCAACTTCCCATAGGTTAATTTTAGTCAGGGAGAAGGAAGAAGCAGCTCTTGAGTAGCGTTTCCAAGAAAGCTCTCAGTAGGGGCAGAGTCACGTGGCTTTCCATTTTGGCCCTTTGCGGTTTCACCTTCCCCGTTTTATTCCTTGTCTAGAATGTAGACACAACGGCTGGAGGAGCAGCAGTCATATTGAGTGTGACTAAGGATGTCAAAGTAGAAAGATCAATAGATTTCTTATGACACCATGTAACAAATGCATCAACTCTGGACCCTACACCTATAAACCAAATCTCAATTGATTAAGCCTCTATTTTATATGTTTTCTGTTGCTTGTAGAATGTGCAGGCAGAGCTCAGTCCAGTAATTTTTCCCTTCTGATATTATCTGAAAACAGTGATTGCATTCATCCATGTGTTTTCTGATTAGCACGAAGTGGGTGTAAATGTTAACCACTCTTATTAGCAGGGATTCTTTCATAAACCCTGACAAATAGATGCCTCTGAGATACCTAGTTTCTGAGGCAAGACATGAGTGGCAGACAAATATGTATATGTGAACCCAAATGTAGAGATATAGATACCTAAAGCTATTTAGTTTGATAAAATCTGATTGGTTTCTAGTTACACCTTCATTTTCCCAGGGAAGGCTTCTATATTGCACACTTAACCTTGAAACTACTGCCATTTTCCCATAGTCTCAAAGAAGTCAATAAGTAATTGATAAATTTTCTGTCGCCGTGAGCAATTAATAGGAGTAACACAGCATCAGTTACATCAATTTTCCTGTATCTGAGGAGCAAAAAAAAAATTGATTTTGCAAACTTACTGGTGCATATTGATTCAATGCCTAACCCTAGGCCATTTCTATTTAACACTTTTGTGCAGTCATTGAGAAAAATCTCAAGACCGTCAAATAAAATATAATTCTGTGGACTTTTTATCTATTACTCTGCAAGTATTTTTGGTATCAGTAATGCACTTTCAAGTTGGGAGATGTACTCTCTCTTAAAATATTTATATATCAGGAAATAAGAATAGGAAACGGCTAAAATCATTATTTTCTTAAGTCTGAAACCTTTGATGACACATTTGCAAAGGCACTATAAGTATGTGGTTTTTTTGAAAAAGAATAGGAACTGTGTGTTTTAAGTATCTCTCATAGGTCTCAAAAACTAGTTTGAGATGAAGAGATACAAATAGGTTTCCAACACTTTATTTTTGGAGGTACTCTGCCTTCTCATCTTCCTAGCAAGGCCTGAGGTAGGAAGCGGTAGCATTCAAAGAGAAGGAAGGCAACTGAATTTAGCAATCATAAGCCTTAAAAAGGCATATCTAAAATGCCTTTTTTCAAATAATTCCCTATCAACAAATATGCAGGAAGCATCAGTCCAGGTCAGGAATATTCCGGGTCCTGGGGATAATACAGTGAGCATGACAGATAAGACCCCTGCCCTCACTTAGCTTATATTCTAGAGAGGCACAGATTGATGGGAAGGGGAAAGATAGGAAAAATAATAAACAAATAAACAGTATAGGCCGGGCGCGGTGGCTCAAGCCTGTAATCCCAGCACTTTGGGAGGCCGAGACGGGCGGATCACGAGGTCAGGAGATCAAGACCATCCTGGCTAACACGGTGAAACCCCGTCTCTACTAAAAAATACAAAAAACTAGCTGGGCGAGGTGGCGGGCGCCTGTAGTCCCAGCTACTCGGGAGGCTGAGGCAGGAGAATGGCGTAAACCCAGGAGGCGGAGCTTGCAGTGAGCTGAGATCCCGCCACTGCACTCCAGCCTGGGCGGCAGAGCGAGACTCCGTCTCAAAAAAAAAAAAAAACAAAACAAAAAAAAACAAAAAAAACTGAGTAAAGAACAGTCTGAGAAGAAAGAATAGCTTATGTATGCAAAGACCCTAAGGCAGGGAAAGCTTGAGTTGTTCATGAATCAGACAGAAAAGATAGTGGCCGGAGTGAGCAAGGAGTGAATGGTGGAGGGTGAGGTGAGATCTGTCAACAGAGGCCAGATCATAAAAATATTTGTACTTAACAGACAACACTGAAATGGCGTGGATTTTATTTTATGTAACATAAGTAGCCACTGCAAGGGCTTTAGGCATGAGAGTTTCTGAACAAAGCTCACGTTTTGTTTCTTCAATCCCAATGTCTCTAATTAATCCTATATTTGATAGGAATTAATTTAGTTATAAAAATATAAAGAACATAATTGCTTGTTATAATTCCTCAAAATTTAAATTTTTTGATACTTTTCTGTAAAATAGTGGTTCTCAGCTGGGGGGCAATTTTGACTCCCTAGTGACATTTGGCAGTATCTGTAGACATTTTTGGTTATCCCAATTGTATGGTTCTACTGGCATCTAGTAGGTATAGACCAGGGATGCTTTCAAACAATGTACAGCTATCACCACAAAAATACCTTATTTACCCCAACTTTTCAATAGCACCAAGGTTGAGAAATCCTGCTTATTATAAAGGAACATACACAATAGAATTTGAAGGATGCTGACAGCATTTTTGTTTAATATATAAGAAATGATTTGTATTCCACTTGATGCTGGTATTTTTATTTATTGAATGTTCCAACACCTCCCCCATAAACAAATACATAAATATAAAATAGAAATAGAACAGAAGCCAAAAAATTCATTCTTGATGCTACAGACTAAACTGTCCCCCTAAAATTCATATGTTGAAGTCCTAACCCCCAATGTGACTATATCTGGAGATAGGGTCTTTAGGAGATAACTAAATTTAAAAGAGGTCATAAGGGTGGGACTCTGATCTGATAGGACTATGGCCATATAAGAAGAGGAAGAGAGAGAGAGAATGAAATCACTCTCTCTCTCCCCATCCAATGAGAATGCAGTGAGAAGGTGGCCATCTGTAAGCCCAGGAGGAGAGCCCTCACCAGAAACTGAACCCCAGTGGGCTTTGATCTCAGACTTTCCAACCTCCAGAGCTGTGAGAAAATAAATTCTAGTGGAAAGCCGCCAGGACTATTGTATTTTGTTAGGGCAGTCCAAGCAGAACAACACACTTGAATATGAGCTTTCCAGACAGTGATCAACGCAGCGGGAAAAAGGAGATCTTGAGGAATTAACACTAACCCCTGTGATTTATTTCAAAGTCATAGTGACTCTCTACTCAATGGTTATCAAAACTATTAAATTCAATTGGATGGACAATCAAGAAATGTATTTCCAAACTCTGCCCTGGGATAGAAAATCTACAGTGTTCCAACAACCTTATTCCCAACAGCACCCTCCTGAAATCAGTTATCCAGTAGATGACTAGGGAAATACTCAAACATATGGTTGTATTAAATAAAGTGCAGTTATGCTATGTATATTTCCATTTTAGAACAACCACATTTATAGTGTGAGATTTATTCTCTAATTGAAATTTATCATCATTTCATACTGAGACATTTTTCCTGAAGATGTAAATGTATTTTATGTTTCAGCAATTGCAATTTTATTCTTCATAATTAATAACACAATTGCTGTGTATTTCTTATTTTATATGCATTACAAGAGTTTTGACAGTTGGAAGAATTTGCAAAATGTGTTATGTTGTGTTGCTTAATACCTTATTAGGGAAACTGACTTGTCTCCAAGGCAGTTCCGTTTGCTACATTACAATGAGACAGTAAGTTACTTTGACAGGGAAACAGGAAAAGGAAGCCTATACTTATAAATATAACTAAGAGCCCAGACAAAAGAGAATTTAAAATTATTCCATAGCTTACATGATGATTGAGAATCCTGATCATCATAAACATAAAACTCAAACACAAGGCTATTTTCTTTTTCCTCTGATATCTTTATGAACGCAATCAAGAATTTGATACAGTCTTTGCTAGCCAACATTATAAACACTGTTAATGTTTATGAAGACATATGGCTCATTTCCATTTTTAGCATTTACATATCCCTAAAAATAAATGCCCTGTAATTCTGCTCAACTTACATATTTTTAAGAGTCTACCAGAACCTGTTCTCTTCTGCAAGAATAACAAAACAAGCTTATTTCATGATTATGTGTAATTATTCTTGTGTAAAATATTTATAAAATTGATATATCATGTGACTATCTTCTTCAACATGCAATCTAAGAACATAAGGAGGGTGAGGGCAGCAAGATGTTGCTCAAGATGGAGATTTGTTATTAAACTGAAAGATTAGAAAAGCAAATAATTTTCATGCCAAGAGAAACAAAACCTTTCACTTTCCTGATAAACTGTTACAGTTTTAAAGTTAATCAATTTTCTTTTGTGAGTGTCCCATGCAATATTTATTTAACCATATTTATCTTGAAAAGAATCTTTCCTTTCTGCTTGTCCTCTTCTCTCAAAAAGAAAAGAAAGAAAGAGAGAGAGAGAAAGACAGAAAGAAGGAAGGAAGGAAGGAAGGAAGGAAGGAAGGAAGGAAGGAAGGAAGGAAGGAAGGAAGGAAGGAAGGAAGGAAGGAAGGAAAGAAAGAAAGAAAGAAAGAAAGAAAGAAAGAAAGAAAGAAAGAAAGAAAGAAAGAAAGAAAGAAAAGAGAGAGAGAGAGAAAGGAAGGAAGGAAGGAAGGAAGGAAGGAAAGAAAGAAAGAAAGAAAGAAAGAAAGAAAGAAAGAAAGTGAGTAGGGGAGAAGGAGGATGAAGAGGTGAAGGAAAAAAGAAAAGTAGGAGAAAGTAGAGGAAAGAAAAGAAAGGGAAAAACTTGGGGCATAAGAAGAGCTTGGGCACAGTTTAGAACTCATCATTAAAACACACAAACCACACACATACACAGAGAGAGAGATTGAGAGACAGAGAGAGAGAGCACTAGGTTTCAGGTTTTTTCAAGAGCAAGGGAAAAAATAGGGAATCATAAAGTCAAATTGCAGTAATGACCATTACACCATATTGTTTGTCAATTTTCACAGCCCCTAAAAACAAAGATTATATTAGTCATAATCAGACTTGTGCCCTTCTGGGCCCATCTGCTTGGGGAACTGATAAACCAGGTCTGAGCACTCAGCTTCAGGTAGTTTGGAAAGTATAATAAGATCTGGCCTGCATACCCATAGCTGCTTTTGAATGTCTTACACTGCTGCACAATATGTCGTTTTTTAAACAAAAAGAAATAATACCTTCCAGCAATCATCTTTCATCAGTCATTTGGGGCTCAGTAGAAATGAGGCTCAAGTTGCCAGGGCCTGGTGTGAATGCTCCTTTGTAAACATACCTGGGCTTCATGCTGCTTAGCTATGTGGCTACTTGCATGATTTATTGCCCCAACACTTGGCCCAGGATCCTAGAAAATCTATGCCCAACTCTACATTTCATCCTTTCACTTGGCTGAACATTTACTTTAAAGAGATAATCTTAATGATTTTATGTTTCCACTTTCTTTAAATTGCTTTTTTGTTTAAACAAATAGTGAAAAAGAAATAACTTTATTCTCTTCTCTACATTTTGAACCTTACCCTTCTTTCCTCAGTCCCCAAATCAGGCAAAAAGAAAAAAAAAATCACATCTTTATGTCTCATGTTGCTTCTTTTAATCACAGCTTCATTTTTCATCTTCATAGTATGGCGTCCCTTAGCAAGCAATGTGTGTCTTTGTATTGAAAATTGTATTTCTTGGCCGGGCGCGGTGGCTCAAGCCTGTAATCCCAGCACTTTGGGAGGCCGAGACGGGCGGATCACGCGGTCAGGAGATCGAGACCATCCTGGCTAACACGGTGAAACCCCGTCTCTACTAAAAAAATACAAAAAACTAGCCGGGCGAGGTGGCGGGCGCCTGTAGTCCCAGCTGCTCGGGAGGCTGAGGCAGGAGAATGGCGTAAACCCGGGAGGCGGAGCTTGCAGTGAGCTGAGATCCGGCCACTGCACTCCAGCCTGGGCGACAGAGTGAGACTCTGTCTCAAAAAAAAAAAAGAAAAAAGAAAATTATATTTCTTGTAACATCCCATGTATATATTTCAAATAATTTGTTCTTTTTATAAGTAAAAGTACTAGAGGCCACTGTCAAACCATTAAAAATTAAAGGAGGAAGTTAGCCAGTTACAGTGGCTCACACCTATAATTTCAGCACTTTGGGAGCTGAGGTGGGCAAATCGCTAGAGCCCAGGAGTTCAAGACCAGCCCAGGCAACATGGCGAAGCCTCGTCTCTACAAAAATACAAAAAAATATATATATATATTAGCCAGGTGTGGTGGCCTGTACCTGTAGTTCCAGCAACCTGGGAGGCTGAGGCCAGAAGGATCAATTGAGCCCCGGAGGTCAAGACTCAAGTGAGCTGAGATGACACCAACGCACTCCAGCCTGGGTGACAGAGTGAAACCTTGTCTCATAATAAAATAAAATAAAAATAAAGGAGGAAGTTGCAATTTTGTAGGACAAATACATCTAGAGATCGAAAGTACAACACGAGGAATACAGTTAATAATATTACACTGTATACTGAAAATGTTCTAAGAGAGTAGGTTTTAGGCGCACTTACTATATGCAAAAAAAGATAACTCTATGAGAAGACAAATAAATGAATTGGCTTGACTACAGTAATCATTTCCCCATGCATCTGCATATAAAAATATCATGTTGCATCCCTTACATATAACAATAAAAAAGAACTAGAGGAGGAGCTCCAGAAATGTATCCATAAAGTATGTTTAAAATTTTGGTACTGCTAAAATGTACATATATATTATATACATCAAATACATATAACATGTAATTATATAAATTATATATAACCTACAATTATATAGTTACATAAAACATGTAATTATGAATATTATTATTACATATAATAAACATATATAATTATATATTAAATACATATAATATGTATTATATATTAATTGTACTACTGATTACCTTGATTATTATACAATTTCAAGTGCAGTGAGGAATACTGGCAAAATTATGACATATCATCTACAGCTTTTACCTACCACACAATTTGTAGTCAATGCCATTGCACAGCCGCTGTCCCTCTCACCTTAAAGGAAATGTTGTGGTGCTTATTATTGCTTTAATTGCATCTTAAGAAACCACCTGAGAAAATGTTGAATAATTCAAATGAATGTACCTCTACTGGCAGAATTCCTGGTATTCCCAAGATGATAGTAAAAAAGATTTAGTAATCAATAAGAACTCCACATCTTCTCAACTGAACTATATCATCTGAACATCCATTTACTCCATCAACAAATGTAATGCTGAATTGAGTTATCAAAAGATATTTACACATTATAGACTCTTGTTCTTGTACACTCTTAATGAGACAGGTAAAATAAATTACTATTATGAAGCTATCAATATATAAACACCCATGAGTAACTATGAATATGAATTGATAGAAGAAAATGAAGTCCATTATTCCTTTAATCTTGATTTTCTCTTAAGATATAAAAAGTGCTAAACCACCTTAAGGATAAATATAATATGCAATAAGATACAAACTGTGACACCTTCTCTAGTTATCTGCCACCATGACACCTTTTATGAAGATAGAAGCAAAAATAGCAGCATTGGCAAAATCAAGTTTCCTAAAACACCATCCCTGAAAAAAAACAAAAACAGAAAAAGCTTTCTCATTATTCTTTTCCCAGGGAATGAAAATATCACCCTTGTGGCATGTTTCTGCAGGACTGCAAGTAAGTGACAAAGCCGGTTCTAAAAGCACAACTCCATTTCACAACAACTGCTCATTTTGCATCCTTCTGAACAAAGAATGGCACATTATATGATTTCTTTCCACTTCACCTGCTCGTCCCTTTGAAGAGTTGTTCTTGACATTCCATGACAAATCACCTTCCTTAAGGCTCTTAAGTCACATATCACCTATTGCAGACAAGATTTAAGTCCTGTGCAAGAGTATCACTCTACCCAGCCAAAAATGTGCTTTCCAGGAATCCTCACAGCCTTCCTGAAACCTGAGCCCTGTGCAGCTGGCTTCCTGGAAGGAGGCCTTTAAAACAGACAGAAAATAACTTTGTTTCCCCATCTCACAAAAGAACTCGCTACAGTCTGTAAACTAGATTCATAGGAATTTTCTCATGTGGGGAAAATACATATTAAAATATGGATTTACTATATGCTAATTGTTTTCCTTTGTAGAAAATGAATTAAGATTAGTTAAAATTATAGAATCCTAACACTATTTTTGGATAATCAATGTGAAATAAAAAAAATCAAGGCAAATATATACTTTGAGAAAATAGAGATATATCAGACATCTTTTTTGCATGCACATGGTGGTGGAAACGCAAGAAGTGCTAGAATCTAAACTTTTTTCTCTACTTGCAAATATGGAAGTAGAGAAAAAGTAGCAAGTATAAAAGCAGCCAGTGATATAAATATAGTCTTTCTAAGGCTTTTGTTGTTATTTTTAATAACTTCCCTCAAATTCTTCACAGTATGTGGGGCAACTGACCTGGTGTCTAAGCAATTTCCATAAAAATACCCAATAATCAGTCTAGCAATTTATTGGCTACATACCACAGATGGCTTATGCAATTTTGTGGGTTTAGAAAAATGAGCCAACTGATTATTTCAGGTACAAATAGACATTCACAAAGAAAGCCAACAAGGTCTTTAGAAACAACAAATAGAAGTTTCTGCCTAGAGTTTGTTGGCCCCGCCCTTTAAGTAAGCAAGACTAAGAAAACATTTCTATGAACAAGAGTTCCTGGTTTCCGCACGCTTCTCACATGTACTACCTGGCTTGATCATCTGTTATGACTTTCCCAAACCAATCTCTTTTTTATTTGTATGTGGAAAAGAGGCAATCCCTAAGGAAATATACAAAAATGAGGTGTTTTATGGGTGCAGTCAGCATGTAACGGATGACTTATGGCAACCATCTGAAATGAAGCAATTTTGCATTTTCTAAGTCCATTTACTATAGCCCTGCCACACTCTGGAGACATAGCCAAGACCCTAAATGTTTAACTGTGTCCAGAAGACACTATGAGATGAACTTTTTATAAAGTAATAAGTTTCCCTGGGCGTATCTCTTGCTTCCAGGTAACCATAACTATGATGATCATTAATATAGTTTGATGGAAATGCCCTGAATGTCTCAGTTGCAATTAAAATAAATAAGAGGGTGCTAGGGGTTACATATAACCCTCCTTACCCTGTAGGGTAAACCAATATCAAGCTTTGCCTGAAGTACTTTTCATTATATGTACCTCAGTCCTTGGAAGGATAATTATGTAGAATAAAGATGGTTTTTTAAAAAGCAACTAGTATTCGCAAAATATCAAGATTTTACATATATTTAATAGTAGACAGACTTAGCTACATTAAAATAATAAAATGTTATTTTAATAATATCCTAGCTGGTTGTCTTACCTCTGAGAACTTCACTAAATTATTATTAAATTAATCTTCCTAATGCTAAGGATATACCACCTTCTCCTTGAAATCCTTTAATGAATCCTTACTAGACACTAAATAGACTCCAATATTCTTTCCTGGAATTGGAGATTTGACAAGTCTACGCCACCAACCTGTCTAACTTTAACTCCCACTGCTACAATGGATAAATCCTCCCAGTCAAATTATTCTACATATTGCTGCAAGAACAAGATGTCAACATTCCCTTAGGAACTTTGCTCACACCATTTTTTCTGCCTGTTCACTCCTCTCTTCCGCATTGAGAAGGGTCACCCTTTCTTCAAACCTTCCACAGATGGTGTCACAACTTGGTGATGCTAATGATATCAGTTTTTCAATACACAGAGCTATTATTCTTACTGTCTACCAGTTGTTATGCTTAGAGTACCTTGACTGTATCAGAATTTTCATTCTCATTATGAAGACATCAAATTTGCAAAAATCATTTCATTCATTCAATCCACATTTATTTATCAAGTGCCTATAACGTGGAAACAGTATTTAACAGAGGCTGACATGGGCCTTATCCTTATAAAGGGATTTCTGGGGGAGGCAGAAATTTTTGATGGAGGCAACAACTAAACTATGAGGCACATATTATAATGATTCAGTTTCAAAAATGGACAAAGTAAAGCTCAGGAAAGATAAGTAACTTATCTAACTTTACACATTAAGCACAGTTGAACATCACTTCCCAATTTATTCATGTGCTCTTAGTCCTTTGTCTAACTCAATTATCTAAATTTTTATGGTATGTATGCACGCAACTTTCATTCAGCACTGACTATATTTTGATTTGCATTGAAATTTAAATTATATGTGCATACTTTCTTCCCAAATAAAGTATTAAAACAGATATATAGACCAATGGAACAGAAAAGAGGCCCCAGAAATAACACCACACATATAAAATCATCTGATCTTTGACAAACCTGACAAAAACAAGCAATGGGGAAAGGATTCCCTATTTAATAAATGGTGTTGGGAAAACTGGCTAGCCATATGCAGAAAACTGAAACTGGACTCCTTCCTTATACCTTACACAAAAATTAACTCAAGATAGATTAAAGACTTAAGTGTAAGACCTAAAACCATAAAAACCCTAGGAGAAAACCTAGGCAATACAATTCAGGACATAGGCATGGGCAAAGACTTCATGACTAAAACACCAAAAGCAAAATTAACAAATGGGATCTAATTAAAGTAAAGAGCTTCTGCACAGCAAAAGGAACTATCATCAGACGGAACAAGCAGTCTACAGAATGGGGGAAAGTTTTTGCAATCTATCCATCTGACAAAGGGCTAATTTCCAGAATCTACAAGGAACAAATTTTCAAGAAAAAAAAAACCATCAAAAAGTAGACAAAGGACATGAACAGACACTTCTCAAAAGAAGACATTCATGCTGCCAACAAATATATGAAGAAAAGCTCATCATCACTGGTCATTAGAGAAATGAAAATCAAAACCACAGTGAGATACCATCTCACACCAGTGAGAATGACAATCATTAAAAAATCAGGAAATAACAGATGCTGGAGAGGATGTGGAAAGATAGGAACACTTTACACTGTCGGCAGGAGTGTAAATTAGTTCAACCATTGTGGAAGAAAGTGTGGTGACTCCTCAAGGAACTAGAACCAGAAATACCATTTGATCCAGCAATCCCACTAGTGGGTATATACCCAAAGGATTATAAATCATTCTACTATAAAGACACATGCACATGTATGTTTATTGCAGCACCATTCACAATAGCAAAGACTTGGAACCAATCCAAATGTCCATCAGTGATAGACTGTATTAAGAAAATGTGGCAAATATACACCATGGAATATTATGCAGCCATAAAGAAGGATGAGATCATGTCCTTTGCAGGGACATGGATGAAGCTGGAAACCATCATTCTCAGTAGACTAACACATGGACAGAAAACAAAACACCACATGTTCTCACAAATAAATGGGAGTTGAACAATGAGAACACATGGACACAGTGAGGGGAACATCACACAGTGGGGCCTGTCGGGGGTTGGGGGCTAGGGGAGGGATAGCATTAGGAGAAATACCTAATGTAGATGATGGGTTGATGGGTGCAGCAAACCACCGTGGCACGTTTAGACCTATGTAAGAAACCGGCACGTTCCACACATGTATCCCAGAATGTAAAGTATAATAATGATAACAAAAATTCTTGCCTGGATCAATTATCGTCACAACAATGGACAAATGGTAATTTTCTAGCTTTGTTTTATTTACTGCTCTATCTTTAGAATGGGGAACAAAGGAGGCAACCATTAAACATTTGCCGAAAAATTGGATGAATACTTTCCTTACCTGCCTTAGTTTTTAAATAGTAAACTAGCCCATTCTTGTATCACAAAGGGGAGTAATATACCATGGAATTTAATCAGCCATGTGTGGCAACCTAGAGATAATCTTCTACCAGGGAGCCATCAGTGAGTGACATGGAAATTGCTTTTTGTTTTAGAATATACATGTTATGTGGATTATCATCATCACCCTTGAAAAAAAGTATTTATTTCTCAGCATTCACCAAAGCAGTAGCAAAAGGTTTTTTTTTTGTTTTTTTTTTTTTTTTTTTTTTTGAGACGGAGTCTCGGTCTGTCGCCCAGGCTGGAGTGCAGTGGCCGGATCTCAGCTCACTGCAAGCTCCGCCTCCTGGGTTCACGCCATTCTCCCGCCTCAGCCTCCCGAGTAGCTGGGACCACAGGCGCCCGCCACCTCGCCCGGCTAATTTTTTGTATTTTTTAGTAGAGACGGGGTTTCACCGTATTAGCCAGCATGGTCTCGATCTCCTGACCTCGTGATCCGCCCATCTCGGCCTCCCAAAGTGCTGGGATTACAGGCTTGAGCCACCGCGCCCGGCCGCAAAAGGTTTTGATGAGCTTGTAAAAGACAACCAAATTCAATGTAATTGTCAGATCTGCAAGAGTATTATCTTGTTGCTTAAAGTTTTTGCTCGTTTAAAAAAAACAGGTAAGTTCTTAACTATTCAAACAACGGTTTACACCAAATAGTTCCCAACTGAAGAGTTGTGAAGACTATATTTCTGAGTTAAAATGAGCTGGCACACTTATTTCTAACTAGCACACTGATCAAATTCACAAAGAACAGACACAATATGCCTAGACTCTGATTTCATGTTGCTTATACTGACAACCATCTCCATTCTGCCACCTAGACTCACTTTATAGATAAAAGAAAAACATTTTTCTTTTTCATTTTCTTTCCCCTTGTTGCCCTTTTTCTCTCATTTTTTATTTTTGAATTCTTTTAGGGAGTGGAGTTTTCTATATTCAATCTACGATACTCTATATTTTCATCAATTTTGATTCAATGATACACAAATCTGAAAACTAATAACTGCAGCCTGTCAGAAGGTATTTCTATAATAAGGCAGAAATGTCTAGGGTTCATTTCTATGAGATGTATTGTAATGAATTTTTTAGCATATACGTTTTCATTGTTAGCATCAAAGTCTATGATTTTCATAAGCATTTTTTGGGATGGCATATCCACAGGTGAAATTTTGATAACATTCTTTATTATGTTCTTAGCAATTGTAGAACTCAATTATTTCAAATCTGTTCAATTAATGTTCGATTGCTTTTTCATGCTGGTCAGCCAGTCTTTTAAGCTCTTTGCAGAAATAATAGGAGCTTAAACCACATAATGCTTGGTGTTTGAGGAGGGGGCATGCTTTGAAAGGCTCAATTCTCTAAGCAAAGTATTTCTGAAAACTGTTTTCATTTTCTTGATGAGAATCCATCAATTTCTACAGTCTTTAAAATAATATAAAGCCGTTAAGCCACGGGGTTTCAAGTCTTACTTACCACTGGAAGTGAGCTTAAGTCCTGTTTGGAAGACTGTAAAAACATTTTTACAAAGAAAAATTAATAACCTCAAGCATTTGGATAAGAGCAAAATAATTCACATGCTCTAATGTTTTGCTTTACTTGGTAAAATGCCAAAAAAGGAAACAATAAGTATCCCAAAGATACCCTGCAAGAAGAATTCTAGAAATAAAATCTTTTCTCCTGATTAACTTATACATTCATTTACAGTAAAAATAATTTCCAAAGTCTCAAACTCAAAATGGACTGTCTGAGCACAGGATTCCAGAGAAAACTTGTTGATTTGATAATTATAGGAATAGAAGCTACAAAATATATACTATGGTAATCTTATTAACATTACGATATTTCAACTAAAGTTTGAGGGCAGTAATAATCACAAAGCTTCTAGAATAGAGGCAGAAGTCAGCAAACTACAGTCCTGGAACAAATCCAGCTGGGGGCCTGCTATGGAATGATGTATACATTTTTAAAGGGTTGAAAAAAGAAGGAAGGGAAGGGGAGGGGAGAGGAGGAGGGGGAGGGGAGGAGGCGGAAGGGAGGGAGGGAGGTGTGGGGAGGGAGGGAGAAAGGAGGGAGAAAGAAAGGAGGGAGGGAGGGAGAGAAGAAGGAAGGGAGAGAAAGAAGGGGAAATGTAGAACAGATCCTGTATGTAGTCAGCAAAAACTAAAATATATTATTACTTTGTACTTTACAGAAAAAAAAATTGCTTGTCTATATTTTGAAGCGTAGTCTGAAATTCAAACTTAGGATTTCTTTTTCCTTTATCAGGAAAAAAGCAAACTAGTACCTAGAGAACTAGAACCAAGGTACTACAGCTAGCACAAAAAGTATCCAGGAATATGCACGAAATACAGTGATGTGTGGAAGCTGGCTTATATTATCTTGCAAGAACCCATGATTAAATTTTCAAAAATTTTGTGAGTTAGTTGGTAAACCATTGATAGTTTGAAGTCAGTCATTTGTAGGAGTTTTGACACTATGGAAATTAGCGAGCCCTACCAATAGGGCTTTGGGGATTTTATTTGTTTGACAGTATACCAGTAAC
Organism: Theropithecus gelada; assembly: GCF_003255815.1. Classification (NCBI taxonomy): domain Eukaryota; kingdom Metazoa; phylum Chordata; class Mammalia; order Primates; family Cercopithecidae; genus Theropithecus; species Theropithecus gelada. Next base: position 190,412 of record NW_020257621.1, read on the forward strand.
TTCATGTATTCTTTACCTGAATTTTATAATCTTACATTACAGTAAAAGATTTCTGTGATAAATTCTTGGCACTGAAATTGTCCTGCTCAACCCTCTATATATTCCCAATGAAGTGGCTGTTTGCCCTTTTGTGTATATTTCTTTTTATCGCAAACTTGATTTTTACAAGGTAGCCCATTCAATGTGTGATGTGTATAACAACCACCATGGACTTTTATTTCTACAGTATAGTTGACTGCAAACCATCCTGCTACCAAATAAAAATTCTTGAAAAAATATAACAAACAGTCATTTAAAATCATACCTATACATATTTATTTTGTGTATGCCTTTGGGTCTCCTAAGGAACAAAACTAAAAGAAAACTGGAAACCAGAGGCCCTGGTTAGGAACTGATTCCATAGAAGCATAACCAAAGGGTTTAGGATTTAAAGGTCCTGAGATTACAGAAGAGAATACAGAAACCAAAAGTATAAAACTCCTAGAAGAAAATATAGAAAATATCTTCATAACCTTGAGGTATGCAAAGATTTCTTATAGAGAACACAGAACATACTAACCATAAAAATAACTGATAAATTGGACTTCACCAAAATAAAACCAAACCAACACAGAAATTTTCAGATGAAGGCAGGACGCTTCATCAGTAAATGGCTATTAAATGAGTAAATATCTAACAACTGGTACAAGGAGATGAGAAAAAAACTTAAGGTTAGATTACGGTTGGAAAAAAAAAAAGTCTTTGCTATGAATTTATAGGCCTGGGATTCAAGTTTAAACTACTTGCTCAATGTGGACACTTCCGAATTTTAAAAAATAACATTAAAAAGGCAGTGATAATCATCATAGGATTTGGCAGAAGCAAGTGCAAACGTCCTTTGAATATGAATTATCACGATAAAAGACTTCCAAAGAAAAGCACACAAAACACAAAGCTGCAGAACACTCAAGGAAACAACAGACCATGAAGAAAGCCAGCAGATCCAGCACGCAGAACTTCAGACAATAAAGCTACCAGATGAAGCATGCTTGAACTGATTACATTAATATAATCAGAAGTTGAAGACATTCTAATAAAAAGGGCCTATCAAAAAAATTATTAAAAGATTGAAAATTGAGAAATAACCAAGTAAAACGTCTGGAAAGACAAAATCACTGAAGAGAGATTTAGTAAACTGTAAACGTGAAGAAATTATCCGGGAGTGAGCACGCATATATAAATAGGACACTTGGAAGAGAAGCCAAAAGACATTAAGGATATAATGAGAAGGACTAAGGTATTTTTGATAGAAAACACCAAAGAAGAGAACCCCAAAATGGGGGGAGGTGATGTATTGAAGATTACCACTGAGAATTTCTTATAACTGACTTATAAATGCAAGAATCCTCAAACCCAGGAAACACACAGAAAGAACTGGAAGACAAGTGAAATAAAACCCATACCTGGATATAGTGAACATAATGAGAAAGAATGGGTTTCAGAAGTAGCCAAGAAAATGAAACAGGTCACCTTAAAAAAAAAAAAAAAAAAAAAAAAAGCAATTGTATCTTTAATATTTTTAAGTAGCAAAAATGGAGTCCGGAATACACTGGAATAAAATTAAGGCATTAAAAGTAATTATGGAGTCACTACCTAACTAAGCTATTATTCCAGTGTGAGAAATAATATAAAAGAAATTTTAGTTAAAATTAAAAGAATAATTTTAAGAATAAAATTAAAAAGAATAAAAGAGACAGAGAGAGGACATTTGTTATAAGAACTACCAACAGATATACTTCAAAGAAGAAATTAATCTCAGAAGGAAAGAATGGGTAGTAGGAAGGAGCAGTAAGAAATGAAAGCAGTGTATTAATTGCTAAGTCTAAAGAAGCATGGAATACAGGTTTTAGTGTGCCAGGGCTGCCATAGCAAAACAGCACAGATTGGGTGGCTTAAACAACAGACATTTATTTCTCACAGTTCTGGAGTCTGAAAGTCCAAGATCAAGGCGTCAGTAGAGCTGGTTTCTGATGACGACTCTCTCCTTGGCTTGCAGATGGAGGTCTTCTTGTGACCTGACAGGGCCTTTTCTCTGTGCGTGCACATCCCTGATGTCTCTTCCTATTTATTTATTGAGATGCAGTCTCTCTCTTGTTGCCCAGGCTGGAGTGCAGTGGTGTGATCTCTGCTCACTGCAACCTCCACCTTCTGAGTTCAAGCGATTCTCCTGCCTCAGCCTCCTGAGTAGCTGGGATTAGAGGCGTGTGCCACCATGCCCGACTAACTTTTGTATTTTTAGTAGAGACGGGGTTTCACCATATTGGTTGGGCTGGTCTCGAACTCCTGACCTCGTCATCCGCCCACCTCGGCCTCCCAAAGTGCTGGGATTACAGGAGTGAGCCACCGCGCCTGGCCCTCTTCCTCTTATATAGATTCCAGTCCCATTAAATTACAGCCCCACCCCTATGACCTCATTTAACCTTAATTACCATAATTACCTAGCTCCAAATAGAGTCATATTGGCGGCTAGGGCTTCAACATATGAATTTGTAGCACGCATAATTTAATACATAACACTATATGAGATAATACTAGGGGTAGTTTTCAATGAGAAGAAAAAAATAAAATTAGAATACTATAAAACAAATAACAGGCAAAGGTATTCATCTTTATATTCTTCAGAAGAAGGAAGAGAAGTAAATTAACTGTAGATTTATGGCAAATATACATGTAAAAATTTTAAAATATATTGAATATGCAACATTCAAACAGGCAAGAGGAAGGAAAAGTAGAAAAGAAAATTTGCCCAATCTAAAAAAATAAAGATAAATAGAATCATAGGTAAAAGAATACATTTACACTATACATTCTAGATGAAATATAAAAATATCTTCAATAAATATTTTTTGAAGAAAGTAAGAAATATTCAGGGCAAAAACTACAAAAATGTAGTTCAGACAGATAAGAACACTGATGCTCATTTCCGCCCTGAAGGCCTTTGCTGAAAGAAGGGAAATTAAGCTTTGTCTTTTATGGCTTCCAGAGGCTCAGAGAACAGAAGAATACAAGCGATCCGGTTGGCGCAAACGTAATTCTGGTTTCTGCCATTCATAGTAACGTAACCGCAATTATTTTTGCACCTCCCTAAGAGTATGCATTTAAGGAATGAAATATGAAATCACAATTTTGCAGCTCTACTATAAATTGATTCAGACAAGGTTCATCAAGCCCACCAGGTGAAACATTGACAGGGAACAGAATATTTCCATTTTGCCAAAGTATCATCCTACAGATAATTTGTTAATTAAAAAAAAAAAAAGTAAAACAAAATAGGCTTTAACAAATGTGAAATACGGTAGTCACTACTTTAAACAAATGACCAAAGCAAAAGCATCACTAACAGTGAGACAATCTAAGTGTCTTCTGATAAGGGCAACATGAGGTACATAATATCACCTGTGAAGTATTCTCACCAATAATTGTAGCCATGATCTAACTAAGCCTTCAGATTTATCTTCTGGTTTACTATTAAGACAGATTGAAAAAACAAACAAACAAGTTCACACCACGGGAACACAGTAAGACAGTACAGAATGGAGACTCTGCATGACAGCTGATCAGCTCTCTTCACAAGTCAGTATCACTTAAAAGAAAAAGAAGAAGAAAAGTATGGAAACCATTTCAGACTAAATGAAACTAAAGAGAAAATTTAAATATGGACTATATTTCAATAATATTAGAGAATCACTGTTAGTTTTCTTAGATGTATGAGAATGTGTACATTTTTGGATTATGTACACTACAATATTTAGGGGCAAAATGGTTTGATGTCTGCAACATACTTGCAAATGGTTCAGCATAGATAAAAGCAGATAAAGTAAATATGGTAAAATGTTAACAATTGTTAGGAGTGCAGGTGTTAGTGTCACACTCCTCTGGTTTCAAGTTCTAGTTTCACCCCTTTCTAGTCATATGATCTTCGAAACTTTTTTAAATTTCTGGGAGGATTTCATTTCTTCATATGTAAAATGAGGTAGAGGATGGTATCTGGTTCACAGAATTGAACAAATGAAATGAGAAAGTTCTTATGAAAGCACTTGAGATGGTACTAGCACAACAACTTTAGCTATAATAATTATTACTATCATCAATATTAATAAACTAACTTTTGTCATTCTATGTACTGTCCTAAGTTCCATATTAGGTGTTAATTAATAAGTTATTTGGTCATATGTCAGCAATAGAATCAAAATGACTATGTATAGAAAAGCAGAAAGAAAAATAAACTTACATACTTCAAATTCTATTATCCAACATGATAATGGAGTCTGGTCTTCTAATTTTAGTTATGAATTACCACACCTACTCTCGTAGATTATAACTTTTCAAAATTTTGTTAGACTATCATGCGCTGATGATTGAGAAGGCACTCAAAATCTTGCTATACATAGTATCATGGAAAGTAATATTATTATACCGTATCGCATAAATCATATAGATGGGATGCAGTTCTAGCAAACATATGTACGTGGAATGAGAGGGAAAGGGAAAGAAAAAAGAAGGAAGCCATAGAAATCAGGAAGATAAAATCATTTATTCTGTCTGAAAACTGAGCAAAACTGAAGAAACCAATTTTAGACGATATTCAGACACACTACGAAGAAGCACAATAAAATTATACAAGCAAAACAAAGGTCAAAGGAGTGGAAAAATGTATAAGCAAGCACACGGTTTATATTCACCAACTCAGAAAAGCAGAGGAACCTACTTGATCCAGGCTGTGATGTTCACATTATTAATAATAATGTTTAAAGTTATTTTACCTTGTACAGAAATGAGGAGATACCAAAAAGCACTGTTAAGGACATTAATTGCAGGCAATTTTATCAAGGAGAAATAAATAGCTAACTTACATACACTCTAATTTATTGACACATAGTTTTAATGTTTATGTTACCAGTACTTAGCCAAGACCCGTGACAATGTTGGATCTCCCAAAACAATGGAAATCAAGAAATACCTATTGAATTTCTATTATTTGCCAGGAACTGGGCACAAAGAATGTAACAGTGAACAAATATAGGGAAAGTCCATGCCCTCGAAGAGTTCAAAGGTTAGTATAGGAAGAGGGAAATAAATTTTAAAATATTTTAAAATAGATCATCTCTTTCTCAGTACCTTGTACCATAAGGAAAAATAAAGCAAAATAGGTAGGCTAGACAGTGACAAGGAATGCCCTATTTAAGAGAGGGTGATCAGGGAAGGCCACTCAGAGTAGGAAACTTTCGAGTTGGGCTGTGTGTATTACATTACATAAAAGTAAAAACATGAATGTATACACATGTATGTGTATCCATGCAACACAACAGTATTCAGTCATACTAAAGAATGAAGCAGTGATCCATGGTACAACATGGATGGACCTGGAAAACATGCTAAGTGGGAAAGATAGACAAAAGGATACATATTATTTAATTCCATTTATATTAAATATCCAAAATAGATAAATGTATACAGACAGAACACACATTGGTGGTTGCCAGGTGTTGAGCAAAAGGATACATGGGGAGAAACTAAAAAGAAAATTAAATGGGGCTGGGTGCAGTGGCTCACACCTGTGATCCCAGCACTTTGGGAGGCTGAGGTAGGCCGATCACTTGAGGTCAGGAGTTCGAGACCAGCCTGATCAACATGGAGAAACCTCATCTCTACTAAAAATACAAAAAATACAAACATGGTGGTGCACGCTTGTAATCCCAGCTACTTTGGGAGACTGAGGCAGGAGAATTGCTTCAACCTGGGAGGCAGAGGTTGCAGTGAACTGAGATCGTGCCATTGCACTCCAGCCTGGGCAACAACAGTGAAACTCCATCTCAAAAAACAAAACAAACAAACAAACAAAAAATTAAATGGATGAATGAAAGATTGCTAAGTTTGGTAACATAAGAAATATTGAAGCAAGAAAGATTAATTCTAATACTAAGCCTTTCATTCTGTATTCTAACTCTTCATGAGAAAACATAGCTTTCCATGAAATACAGCACTTGAAATAAGTTACCATCTGGTATTTGTCACATCTATTATATATACCCCTTTCTGTATATTTTTGCTACCCTCACCACATCATAACTGAAATAAATAAACTTTGTTTTGCTTGTCTTCTGTCTCCATGTGTTGAAATCCCTCCTGAATACTATTATTTTAGTATTATTAGGTACGTATCTATATTTATCCTCCACGTGAAAAATAATCGGGGGTTACATTTGAATGGGATTTAAGAACAACATTTTGAGGTTTACAAAATCAATACCAGCATTTTACAGACGAAGAAACAGGCTCAGGTTGTTAGGTCACTAGATCAAGTTCTCAGAGCAAGTAAGTGGCAGAGGAGGAACTCAAATAAATGTTTGCTGGCTCCTGGAGCAATCATCTTATGTCTAGTGAGGCAATTCTACCCAGTTCGGTACGGCCTACTTCCTGGCTCTTCTAGAAAGTGCTGTGTTACTTCCTGCCTCAGTGCTTTTCCCCATGAGATGCGCCTTGCCTGGAGCATCTCTGAACCACCAGTGAACTCACCCATGGTCCGGATGCAGCCTCTCAGCCCTTTCCTGAGCACTGCCTGCATGAGTCTCTCTCTGTGCAATCTGCCCTGAGGCTTCCCCACACGGAATGGGCTTTGACTATTCTCCCACATCCTTCTCTGATTTGGTTTGAAGTGTTGACCTTTATGTGAGGCTGTGACGGAGAACATGACGAGGGAACCAGACAGGGTCTCAAACTCAGGAGACAGTCTTTCCTTTACTTAAACTAGACCACGTCAGGGGGCTTTAGAGAAGAGAAATAGAAACAAGCTCAGCTATTATGGCATTTTCTTTCTAGACCAATGGTTCAGAAGCTCAGGCAGGGCAAGGTATTGGACAGGAGCCAGGAAGAGCCATGGTGCTCCCACTCTTGCCCCCCAGGGCTGGCAGGGGCAAATCAGAAGCCTCCAGGAAGGTTTTTCACCACACCAATCAAGGGGACCTCTCAAAAAAACCTCTCTCTTCGATGGCTCTTACTTCTTTGAAATCATATTTGTCAGCAGCTGCTACATTTAGCCCTTCGATGTCTTTGTTTCAGTGTCCCTGGATGGAGATGAGAAAACATCAGGTGTCATTTTGGCCTCAGTGGGGCCAAGTAAGAGTCCAGGACAAGCCCCAGAAACCCTGTACCCTCGGGAAAGCTTCAGGCCCCACCTGTAGTGCAGGAGCTGAGGGTCTCTCTGAAGAAAACCTGTCAGGGCCCCAATAAGGTCATGAAGACCACAGGATAGGAGTTTCAATTAGGGAAAATGGAGACCTTCCATTTCTTTCAACAGAGGTTTGGTTCTTTCCCCTCTTCGTTCCATTTATTTCCCACTCATCATACTCACATTTTTCCTCACACTGACTGAATTTTCCCTAGGGCATTGTGTAGCTGCACTGTGTCCACTGTCATCATGAAGGACTGGTTATCTCTGTTTTTGCAAAGAGGTCAAAGAGGTCTTCCAGCCGGGAACTGGACAGACTCCATAGGGGAGGGCCTTTCCTTCCAGAAGGACTCCTTCCAGTGCAGTGACATCATTGTCAAGGTCATAGTTTGATTCTAGGTCAGCACCCCAGCTGTTAAGATCCTTAAACGACTACTGTGATCTGCAGCTTTACCCCATCCCAGCCTCTATCACACCAATACCCACAAAACATGTGCCCTCCATGCAGAAAGCTCCCACAGCTTGTCACTGTGAATTTGTAGAACACCAAAACCAGCTCTTTCAGGCAAATGTCCCCATCACTGAAGCACCTCACAGATGAGCTGTCTTGTGGTGAGAAAGAGGTAAGGAGACCTGATCCAAGCCTGGAGTCAATTCCCTTGTTCCTACCTTTAAATCCACTGCCCATTCTGTGGCTAGAAACAGACCTGAGAGATACTTGAATACATGAAGAGATACCTGGCCCAAGCCTGTAAATATCATGTCCTTCCCCTTCCAGTTTTGCTATAACCCTTCCTTTGAAACACACATCCCTCTGGTACCCTTCCCATTGGAGAAAAGAAGAACAGAAAAAAGAAACTGTTTTAATAATTTCATGTCCCACTCTCAACCCACCTAGGTCCATCATGTTCAAGGTCACCACACACAGAGGAGCAGTTATGTTCCACTCACACAGAGTTGTCTGCACCCTGTCTGGGCTTGAGATTAGGGAGGAGGGTTATATAAATGATGAGACAGGGAGGAAGGTTTGAGATAGGGAGGAGGGTTATATAAATGATTAACATTTTAATTTGAGGTACGGAAGGGAACACACACACACACATGCACACACACACAGGCACACGCACCTACACAGATCTGGAAGTACCGTGTTACCTTCAATTCTAAAGCATGCATAAGGAGAGAAGGGGAAGGGGTGAGCTGCTGCCCATTTCATTAGGACTAAATGAAGAGGTGAGGGCAGTGTCCGTCTACCCAGCCTTCATCAGGAAGGGAAAAGTCTCTGGGTGAAGGTAATAGCTCTGACCACCAAGAGATTGAGGGACGTAGATTTCTCCCCACCCTTCTAAACTCAAGGCCTAGCTACCACAGGTTTCAAATCTCGAATTGGTGATATGTGAAGCTTCTTGTCTTTTATCCTTCATGGGAGATTTCTGCCCTATTAGGCCCATGTAGCTTTATGGACCCTACAATTGTATGGAGTTCAGCAGGACAAGGGAGGAAGGAGAAAGACTGCTTGAGTCAGGACCACAGCTTGGGACTTCCACGATTTTTCTTAGTTTCATGGGTCCTCGGAGATTTTATGGTAATTTTTAAATAATTTTTTTCAATGATAAAATCAAAAAAAAAAGTATATTTTAAATATAGAATATGTGGATCAATAAAAATGAAATAAGATCGATGGTAGTGTATAGGGAGTATCACTGTCAACTTCCCGCCATGAACAAGAACTCTTAAAAGCCAAAACAAGCACATACTAAGAACTGCACTGATGCTACTCCATTATATAAGCACAGGCTACTGAGATACCCTGTATCTTGACCCAAATGCTGCAGGAGAGGATATCACAGTCCCATGTATCTACACACATGTATATTTACTTAAAGAAAAAACTATTTGGAGTAGGAAAAAGTGAGATCATCCTCTTCAAAGAATATGTGACATGGATAAAGGTGGACCTTAGGGCTCCCTCAGGAGATGAACTCTATAATACAGCGCAGAGAGCAGTGGCTATGGCAACCTGTGGGACCTGATCCCATGGCACCTGCTGATAGGTCCCGATGAGAGACACAGGCTCACTGGGAGGGATAGAAGGAGGACTCATTGAACACAGTTGCTGGGAGCCTCACACTGGCCTAATGGGTTTCAGGGATACTTGCAGACTTTTCCCTTTTCTCCTTGGAACAATACACTTTAACAAGAGGCTCATCGTCACTTGGCATTCGCCTTTTATAGGAGCCTGTCTCTGCTGGGCAAGAACTGGGACATCAGGGTCTCTGTTGATCCTCTGCCTGGGCACGGTGGATTAACATCTCTTTGGTGAGAAAAGTCACTAACTCTACTTCTCCTTCTTGGTGCTCTCCTGAGTGAAGCCTCTCAGGGACCCCTTATTTTTTTCTAAAATTTGGTCAAAGGCAGTGCCCTGGTTCTGATCCATGGGGCCTGAGCCTTCAGAGCCCTTTGCTCCTTCCTTCCCAGGTAACTCACTCCAGCCTCAAGGTAGACATAGTGACCCTGAGAAGTGGCTGTATCTCCTCTTCACACACTCTGGGCACATGCACTGGCCCTTGGAAGACAAATTTTCTGAGTCAGGAGCCCATCGGAGCTCTTCCTCCAACTGGAGCTTTGGCTCTCCACCAAGATGGTCTTTCAGACTTGAATTTTCTAAATCTTTCTCTGCCAAAAGGTGTGGTGGTGTGGGTCATTCCTCAGTGCCTGGTGCCCCTAGAATGCTCAATTCTCCACTTACAATTGGGAACTTCGATGAACACTGGCTCTCAGCAGGGGTCTTGATACGGCTTGGGAGCAGTGGACTCCATGAACTGTTATACTGCTCCGGTTTGTCCTCACCATCCTGGAAGGTGTGGGAGCTGGGGTGTCCTGCCCAATGCCAAGTAATGGTAAGTTGTTCACAGAATGCAGCTCATAGCCCTGCTCAGTTGTTCTGAACATAATCCTTTCTCTTCTCCAACCACGTCTGGGTGTGCAGTCTCCTTATTGCTCAAATCCAGGTGCTCCTGATCAACAAGATGAAGGATAAACACATGTCTAACTATCACAAGACAGGTTGCAGCTTAACCCCAGAGAGAGGCCAGCACAAGATGAAAAGAACCACACTCTACATGGAGAACACAGTGTGAGAAGGAGGAGGGACAAACCCCTGCCCGATCCCTGCCTCCAGGAGAAGGCTGTGATGGGCAGGTATGAGTCTCCCCAGCCTGCGAATGTGGAGGCCGAAGAGGTCACCCACAGGAACTCTGGAAATGAGCTCCCTGGGACAGTTCCATAGAAAGGGAAGGGGCCAGGCTGAGTCAGCAGGAAGGTGGTCAGTTCCGTGGGGGCAGTGGAGGGTCTGCTGGCGGAGGGTGATTCCATGGATCTGAGGTTAATGAGTGATTCTGGGCGAGGGCATGGGCTCAGGTGAGGACATCTTTCCCTTGTCTGCCCTGGACCCTGAAGGACTCAGAGACTGGGACCCAGTTCTCATGCTCTTCTCCTTAGACAAACATCAGTCCACCATTATTCTTGCATAATGCAACTTTCTACCTGAAACTCATGCAACTCTGTGTTTCCTGTTACTCTTTTCAGGAAAGTAAAAGTCGTTTATTTATTGTCCCTTTTTGGAAAACTCAAAGAAGTGCTTTTTGTGCATGATCTTCTATTGAGATTCTGGTCCGTGTTCCTCTGCCGAGAACAGGTGCATTCGAGGAATGTGTAGCCCACAGGTGTGTGTGTGCCCCATCAGGTAGGACTCTATTCCCTGAAGACAGAGCTCAGATTTTAGCATATGATCAGAGGCTTCCAGAAACTTGGCTTTGCTCTTCACATCAGTCCTGAAACAGGGGCTGGGCCCAGAGACACCTGACATATGACAGGGGATGATGAATAATCATTGTGTGACTCTGTGCCCCCAGACAAATCCTACACTCTCTTAACAATCTGTTCCAAGAACACAAAGTCACAGCATTTGAAATTTTACCCTGGAGCCCTCTACTGTCCCCAGATTAGTCTATGAGCTTAGACTGAAGCCTTCTGCTGCTCACCCTGTTTTCTTAAAGGAAAATGTCCTAATTTTTCTTGAGAAAGCTCATCTCAAAGGTCTGTTTGTGAAAAAAGAAGTGATTCGGGAAAGTGGGAGGAGGAACAGAGAACATAAGAGTCCCTCTGTGTGCTGGAGCAGTTGAATCTGGCATCTCTTAACTGATTTCTGTCTCTTTCCCAAATGGGTTCATCTGGAGGAAGCACAGAAAAAGAAGGAAAAGCTACTCAGCACACAGTAAGAATAAAACAAATAAAATCACTCATGGAGGGTGAGCTCAAGCTACAGCTGTTCAGGAGTTTGAGATCCATCCGTCTTCCACGGCGCACTCCAGCCTCAGACAGCACTGGGCCCTGGACACTGAGCCTGGAAGGTCTGGTCCAGAGATCCACGTAGCATCACTAATCCAGGGTACAGTCATGAAGAACCCTCAGGATAGTGGAGGAGCAGGGAGGGGAAAGTGATCCCATTGCCCCTCCCTTACCATCCAGGCTCACAGCATGGCCTGGGCTACCAAATCCCTTCACCCTACCTTGGCCTTGCTCTTTTGCAACCCTGAATTTGCAATGTATCTGTAATTTCCTAACCATTCCACATATCCAGACATGAACCAGGTCCAGCTTTACTTGAAATCTCCACTTCTACAGCCCTGAATGTTTGAAGTTTTCCATTTTTTGGTTGTTTGTTTCTTTGTTTTTGGGGTTTTTTGTTTGTTGTTGTTGTTGTTGTTGTTGTTGTTTGCTCTTTTCCAGGGCTCTACACTTTCAGAATGTCCACTGTCTCAACTCCAGGTTGCCCATATCATCTAGCCTTGCCTTGTATCAAGTTAAACATAGAGTTCAGCTCCCCTCTTTGAGTTTGCTTAAATGAATCCCCTTTCACACACACACACACAAAACCATGAGTGAGTCACGGGGTTTCTATTAAGGATACTCTAAGGATGACAAAGTGGGAGAGAGATGCTAGCATGCCCCATGTAAATAACTTAATAATGATACAAATTTTATAACCTAAAATTAGTAATTTTGTCTACAAAACTCTTCCTATCCCCCAAATTTCTCCCTCAGCCCAGGCTGGGCCTTATCTTGTTGGTCCATCTATTCAGGTCTCCCCAACCAATATAATTTCAGCCATAATTGGAGAGAGAGTAATTCAGTGCTCCCAAGTCCTGCCCCAACCTGCCAAACCAAATCCATCTGGCCGTGGGGCTCAGGTGAGGCCTTCTCTTTAAGAGCAGTGGGAGTTCTACAGTGTAACATATTTGCTTTTTAGTGTTAATACCTGTTATTACTTAGTCTGTGAAGGGTTTACTGATTTTGACTTTCTACTTCCTAAGTTTCTACCCAAATTCCTATTTGCTTTTCAATAATATTTTTAAATAATGAGATTTATATATATATATAATATATATTATATATTAATATTATATATTATATATATATATATAAGCAATATACCAGATTTATCTCTCCATTTCAATAAGGGTATACCAGAGCTGTACTCCTGTTTTATTATTTAGATGGTGAACTATGGAAATCAAGTACTGTATCATTTTGTTACTTTGATATCCTTAATCTCTAATTCTAATGAGGAAGCCTTGGCTCAGGACACCCAGATCAATTCATATAGAAAAAAAAAAAAATTATGCAACCGTATGAAGAAGATACTTGAAAAACAAGGGTTAGGAGGGAAAACTAGCCCTTGCTAGAGAAAATGTAATAGAAAGCATAAATCCACATAAAGTATAAGTATAAAGTATAAAGCTATACTTCAAGCAGTTTGACACCGGTACAGGGGTAGACAGAAAGATAAATGAAATAGAGTCCAGAGATTAATTTAAAGTTTTGTCATGAGGTGTTTCAAATAGTTAGTGGATATTTTTCAGTTAATGATTTCTGTTGAAGCCAATTGGTAGCTGAGAAGAAATGATTTCTAGAATGATGGAAAATGGAGGCTGAGATCTTTGCTCAGAAATACCCGGGTGCTGACCTCACTTTTCTACCCTAGATGACAATATGGCCCTGTGGATGTACAGCTTACACAGTGGAACAGGATGTTTCTGTATATTTTCACAAATAAAAATGCCTACTAGTGTGTATGTGTGTATGTTTCATTTTCTGGAGGGATCATAAAAGCAGAAAGTAAAAAAGGGCTGTGGATTGATAATAACTAAATATTCCTGATCTAGCTGATCCTACTGTTATGAAAAATAAATCACTCCCAGATGCTTGACATCATTCAAGATGTAAAGACTAAGGGAAGCTACTCTGAGAAGCACTAGATTTCTTTCTGTCTCGGTGGCCAGCTCATTTTGGAAAATATTGTGTGGGGTTTTTTGTGTATGTGCTGTCTCTAGTCATTAATCTGTGCTCATTGCTAAAAGCTGCAGAACCTATCTACAGATAAGAACTTTAGTTCTCAACTTCATTCCTTCCATAAAATAAATATCAGTAAAATCAAAGCTTTAAATATAAAGAAAGAAAATCTTTAAAATGTCAGAGACTTTTTACTTAATATTGTCAGTACTGGGAAGCTTTCATAAACATGGCTCATAAACCACTTAAAATACTGATTGAAAAACTCAAGTACATGACTGTGAACAGATTTGTGAAACAATTGATTACTCTGGGGATGAAAATATTCTCCTGAGAGCTATGGTGATAGTTTCCATTTAAATTGAGAATGGCTAGTTGCCATTCTCAATTTAAAAACACTTCATTTGTATCTTTACTGGTAAATTAACTGAGTTAACACATGCATATTCAGTGACTGGAACAATCTTGTCATTTAAATATTACTGTATAAATTACAGGTGGTTATTGGTAGATACTCAAAAATCAAATTATTGTTTGGTACAAGCTTTAAAGAAATATTTCACCTTATTTACTAGCCAGCATTTTATCAAAAACTGAGTGATAAATTCCCTGTTCCTCTGCTGGAAAAGGAATCATAAATGAACTAATAGTAGTGCAGTAAGCAAGGTAAAGGAATGGGGTGTGGATTTATGTGTTTTTTTAAATCTTCTTATATATATTAAAATTTCTAACTTAATAAGTATATATTGCTTTTACTTTTTAATTGAAAGTATGTCAAAAGTGGGTTTCTGGGCAACGATATTATATAATCCTATAATACCTCACTTTTTTTTAAGTTTTTTTTTTTTTTTTTTTTAGACAGAGTCCAGCTGTGTCAAGTAGGCTGGAGTACAGTGGCACAATCACAGCTCACTGCAGCCTCAGACTCCTGGGCTCAATAAATCCTCCCACTTCAGCTTCCTAAGTAGCTGGAACTAGATGTGTGCACCACCATATCCAGCTAATTTTTAAAATTTTTGTAGAGATGGAGTAGGACTATGTTGCCCAGGCTGGTCTTGAACTCCTGGGCTCATGTGATCCTCCCAACTAGGCCTCCAATGTGCTGGGATTATAAGCATAAGCCACTGTGTGCAGCCTAAGTTTTTTTTCTTTTAATTGCTAATTTTAGTTGTGATAAAAACACATAACATAAAATTTATTATCGTAATCATTTAAAAATATGTATTTAATTTGTGGTATGTCCATACCGTTGTATAACAGATCTCTGGAACTTTTTCATTTTGTAAGTCTGAAACTCTACACCTATGGAGCAACTCTCAATTTCCTATTCTCCCTGGCAATCACCAGTCTACTTTCTGTTTCTATGAGTTGGACTATTCCAGACACCTCATAGAAGTGGACTCATACAGTATTTGTCTTTTAATGACTGCCTTATTTTGCTTAGTATAGTGTCCTCAACATTCTTTTATGTTGCAGCATGACAAGATTTCCTTCCTTTTTAAGTCTGAATAATATTCCATTGTATGTGTATATTACATTTATTTAAACATTCATCTCCTGAGGAACACATGCGTTGCTTCCACTTCTTGGCTAAGCTTCCACTTCTTGGCTAATTTGAATAATGCTGCAATGGACATGGTGTGCAAGTAACTCTCTGAGAGCCTGTTTTCAGTTATTTTGTACACATACCCAGAAGTGGGATTACTAGATCAGATTCTATTTAAAATATTTTAAGGAACCTCAGTACTGTTTTCATAGCAGCTGTACAATTTTACATTCCCACCAGCAGTCGACAGGGGTTTTAATTTCTCCTCATCCTTGCTAACGTTTGCTATTTTCTTTAAGTAACAGCCATCCTAAGGAATGTAAAGTGACACCTCATTCTAATTTTGATTTGTATTTCTCTAATGATTAGTGTCCATTCAATTTAAAAATGTCAATTCCAACTGGGCGCAGTGGCTCACACCCATAATCCCAGCACTTTAAGAGGCTTAGGTGAGTGGATTGCTTGAGCCCAAGAGTTCACGGCCAGCTTGGGCAACACAGGTAGGTCCTGTCCTAAAAAACAAACAAACAAACAAACAAACAACAACAACAAAAACATAAAAATCAAGGCAGGTATGGTGGCACAAGCCTGTAGTCCCCGCTACTTCACAGGCTGTGGTGGGAGCATCCCTTGAGCCTGACGAAGCTGCAGTAAGCTGTGACTGTGTCGCTGCCCCCCATCCTCGGTGACAGAGTAAGATGTCTCAAAACAACAACAATGATACAAAAACTGTCCATTCCATTAAAAAATAGGTAAAAGACTTGAATAGATATTTCTTCAAAGAATATACACAAACAGCCAATAAGCACACAAAAACATTCTCAACATCACTAATGAAAGGTAAACTTCATTATATTGTATGTGGAAATGCAGTTCTCCCATTATCGTTTGTTAAGGAGAGTTCCCTTTCTATAATGTGTACTCTTGGCATCCATATCAAAGATCATTTCAGCAGATATGTACAGATTTATTTCTGGAGTTTCTAATCTTTTCTACTGGTCTATATGTCTGTCTTTATGCCAGTACCTCACTCTTTTGATTACTGTTGCTTTGTAATATGTTTTGAAATCAGAAATTATAATGCTTCCTACTTTGCTTTTCACTTTCAATATTGTTTTGATGATTCAGAGTCCCTTGAGATGCCATGTAAATTTTACTATAGTTTTTTCTATTTCCACAAAAAAGTCATTGAAATTTTGATAAAGATTACATTAAATCTGTAAGTTGCTTTGAGCAGTATGGACATTTTAACAATGTTAAGCTTACAATCCATAACATGCAATGTCTTTCCGTTTATCTGAGTTGTCTTTAATTTCTTTTAACAATGTTTGGTAGTTTCAGTGTACAAGCCTTTTGGTTTTTGGTTAAGTTTATTTCTAAGTATTTCATTCTTTTTGATGCTATTGTAAAGAGGATTGTTTTCCTAATTTTCTTTAGAAGATTTTGCAAAAATATTTCAAAGTGGATTTTATATGATCACTATCTATGTGAACTGTCAAAGACAAAGACCTTGGCACGAGGGTTCAAGAACAAGTAGTTTATTTGGGAGATGATTCCAGAGGCACTGGTAGAGAAGCAGGAAAATGAAACAGAAGAGAAGTACATTGTTTTACTAACTCACTGGATTGATTGACTCTTTCATGAAAAATTTCTTTGTAGCACGTGCTGTTTTTTGACAGCATTTTACCCACAGTAAAAATTCTTTCAAAATTAGAGTCAATCCTCTCAACCCCACTTTTGCTTTTTCAACTAAGTTTATGTAATATTCGAAACTTCTTGCTGTCCTTGTAACAATGTTCACAGCATCTTCACTGGAAGTAGAGTCCATCTCAAGAAACCATTTGCTTTTCTCATCGATAAGAAGCAACTCCTCATCTGTTAAAGTTTTATCATGAGGTTTCAGAAATCAGTCACATCCTCAGACTCCACTTCTAATTTTAGTTCTCTTGCTATTTCTACCACATCTTCAGTGACTTCCTCCACTAAATTCTTGAACCCCTCAAAGCCATCCATGAAAGTTGGAATCAACTTCTTCAAAACTCCTGTTAATATTTTACTTCCCTCCATGAATCCTAAGTCTTCTTAATGTCATCTAGAATAGTGAATTCTTCCCAGAAGATTTTCAATTTACTTTGCCCACATCCATCAGAGGAATGAATATATATGGTACCTATAGCTTTGTGAAATATATTTCTCAGATAACAAAACTTGAAAAATTATTCCTTGATCCACGGGCTGCAGAATGGATGCTGTGTTAACAGGCATGGAAACAACATTAATCTCCTTGCATATCTCCATCAGAGCTCATGGGACCAGGTGCATTGTCAACGAGCAGTAATGTTGTGAAAGGAATCATTTTTCTGAGCAATAGGTCTTAACAGTGGGCTTAAAATAGTAAACCATGCACTGTAAATAGATGTGCTGTCATCCATGCTTTATTGTTCCATTTATAGAGCACAGTCAGGGTAGATTTAGTATAATTTGTATTGACCCAAGAACTTTCCAAATGCTAAGTGAACACTGACTTCAACTTAAAGCCATCAGCTGCATTAGCCCCTAACAAGCTTATCTTCTGAAGCTCTGAAGCCATGCATTGATCTCTCCTCTCTAGCTCTGAAAGTCCTAGATGGCATCTTCCTTGAATAGAAGGCTGTTTCATCTACATTCGAAAATCTATAGTTTATTGTAACCACCTTAATCAGTGATCTTAACTAGGTCTTCTGGATAACTTGCTGCAGCTTCTACATTTAGCACTTGCTGCTTCACCTTACACTTTATGTTAGGAAAATGGCTTCTTTCCTTAAATCTTACAAACCAACCTGTGCTAGCTTCACACTTTTCTTCTGCAGTTTGCTCACCTCCCTCAGCCTTCAGAGAATTGAAGAGGATTAGGGCCTTGCTCTGGATTAAGTTTTGGCTGAATGGAATGTTGTGACTGGTTTGAAGTTCTATCCAGACCACCCAAACTTTCTCCACATCAGCAATCAGGCTGTTTTGCTTTCTTATCGTTCCTGTGTTCACTGGAGTAGTACTTTTAATTTCCTTCAAGCACTTTTTCTTTGCATTCACAACTTGGCTATTTGGTGCAAGAGGCCTACCTTTCAGTTTATCTCAACTTTTTTTAAAATTAATTTTATGGGCAAACAGTAAGTGTATATATTTGTGAGGTACATGAGATATTTTGATACAGGCAAACAATATGCATGTAATAACTACATCAGGGTAAGTGGGGTATCCATCACCCCAAGAATTTATCATTTCTTTGTGTTACAAACATTCCAATGATACAATTTTAGCTATTTTAAAATGTACAATAAAGTACAGTGTTTAACATGTTTTCCACAATAAGTTGAATTATTTCTAGCTTTCAATTTAAAGTGAGAGACATGAGACTCTTGCTTTCACTTGAAAACTTAGAGGCCATTGTAGGGTTATTAATGTGCCTAATTTCAATATTGATGTGTCTGTATGGAATAAGGAAGCCTCAAGGAGAGGATGAGCAACAACAGAACAGCTGATTGGTGGGGAAGTCAGAATACATACAACATTCATCTATTAAGTTCACTGTCCTATATGGGAATGGCTCATAGCACCTCAAAATAATTACAATAGTAGCATCAAAGATCACTGATCACAAGTCACCATAATAGATATAATAATGACAAAAATCTTTGAAATATTGTGAGAATCACCAAAATGTGATACAGAAGTTTTTGGAAAAATGACACTAATAGAATTGCTTGATGCACGGTTGCCACAAACTTTCAACGTATAAAAATGCAGTATCTGTAAAGGGTAATAAAATGCAGGGCAATAAAATGAGGTATGTCTATAAATATTTCAGGCTTTGTAAACTAAGAGGCAAAATTGAGAACACTATGTAGGTAGTTATGTAACAACAGAAAAAAAAAACAGCTTTTCACACATTCTTACTGAAAAAACTCAAAGGCTGGGCACGGTGGCTCATGCCTGTAATCTCAGCAGTTTGGGAGGCTGAGGCAGTAGGATCACCTGAGGTCAGGAATTCAAAACCAGCCTGGCCAACAAGGAGAAACCCTGTCTCTACTAAAACTACAATAATCAGCCTGGTGTGGTGGCGGGCGCCTGCAATCGCAGCTACTCGGGAGGCTGAAGAAGGAGACTTGCTTGAACCTGGGAGGCGGAGGTTGCAGTGATCCAAGATTGCGCTACTACACTCCAGCCTGGGTGACAGAGTGACACTGTCTCAAAAAAAAAAAGAAGAAAGAAAAAAGTCAAAAAATAATAGTAATTGAATATGTTTTTGCTAACAGATGTCTACTAATGAAAAGAATTGAATTTTTTTTTCTTCTTGGTGGGAGAATAACATTTCACTTAAATAAAGTTCAAAGTTAGTATTCCCTATAATCAAAACCAGCTATAAATGTTCATCTGTTAATGCTGATATGTAATGAGATTTTACCTCTTTCATCTTTAAAAATGTCTTTTTCCCATAGAAAAGTATTGCCAAGTACTGATACTAATTCATCAGCATATAATTTTAATTGAGTATATTCATTATTGGGAAGGCATTTGTAGATTCTATTAGATTCTTTTCTTTGATATTTGCCCTTCGGCATGTCACTACAAAGTAGATTAATTACTTGCAATTTAAGGTTAGGTGGAAGCGCCTCAGTTGTACAGTTAAATGTATTTTGAAATATGAAAATTCCCTTTGAGGTCTGAAAAATGCAGCTAAAACTATAGTCCACATTTTAAAAAATGTATCTGCTAAAATTAGTGTGGTGAAGGTCTTTCTTCATTTAACTTTTATTTATTTATTTGTTTATTTTGAGACAGGATCTCTGTCACCCAGACCAGAATGCAGTGGCGCAATCAAGACTCACTGCAGCCCTGACTGCACAACTCCCATGCTTAAGGGATTCTCCCACCTCAGCCCCTGGAGTAGTTGCAACTACAAGCACACACCACTATGACCAGCTATTTTTTTTTTTTTTTTTAATTTTTGGTAGAGACAGGATCTTTTTATGTTGTCCACGCTGGTGTTAAACAACTGGGCTCAAGTGATTGTCATGCTTTGGCCTCCCAAAGTGTTGGGATTAGAGGCATGAGCTACTGCACCTGGCTAACTTTTAAACTTTTAGCAGAAGACACGTATAAAGCAGCTTGGCATTACTATTAAATAGTAATGTTATAATTAAATAACATTAATATTTTCATTTTAGCAATAATAGCAATAAAAAATCTTTACTGCATTATAAATTTCACATATAAGCACTGTTTTGCTTTGTAATTTTTGGTTTAATTCATTATACAATATTATCAAGACTTCAGCAAAAGAAAATTAATTTTCTTTTTTTTTTTTTTAAGTTCTGGGATACATGTGCAGAATGTGCAGATTTGTTACATACGTATACATGTGCCATGGTGGTTTGCTGCACCCATCAACCTATCATCTAGGTTTTAAGCCCTGCATGTATTAACTATTTGGCCTAATGCTCTCCCTCCCCTTGGCCGTGACCCCCAAGAGCCCCCAATGTGTGTTGTTCCCCTGCCTGTGTCCATGTGTTCTCACCGTTCAACTCCCACTAATGAGTGAGAATATGTAGTGTTTGGTTTTCTGTTCCTGTGTTAGTTTGCTGAGGATGATGGCTTCCAGCTTCATCCATCTCCCTGCAAAGGATATGATCTCATCCTTTTTTATGGCTGCATAGTATTCCGTGGTATAGATGTATGACATTTTCTTTATACAGTCTATCACTGATAGACATTTGGGTTGGTTCCATATGTTTGCTATTGTAAGTAGTGCTGCAACAAACATACGTGTGCGTGTGTCTTTATAGTAGAATGATTTATATTCCTTTGGGTAAATACCCAGTAATGGGATTGCTGGGTCAAATGGTATTTCTGGTTCTAGATCCTTGAGGAATTGCCACACTGTCTTCCACAATGGTTAAACTAATTTACACTCCCATCAACAGTGTAAAAGCATTCCTATTTCTCCACAGCCTCACCAGCATCTATTGTTTCTTGACTTTTTAATAATCACCATTCTGACTGGCATGAAATGGTATCTCATTGTGGTTTTGATTTGCATTTCTCTAATGATCAAAGATGTTGAGCTTTTCTTCATATGTTTGTTGGCTGCATAAATGTCTTCTTTTGAGAAGTGTCTGTTCATATCCTTTGTCCACTTTTTGATAGGGTTCTTTTTTTCTTTTAAATTTAAGTTCCTTGTAGATTCTGGATATTAGACCTTTGTCGTACAGATAGATTGCAAAAACTTTCCCCCATTCTGTAGGTTACCTGTTCACTCTGATGATAGTTTCTTTTGCTGTGCAGAGGCTCTTTAGTTTAATTAGATCCCATTTGTCAATTTTGGTTTTTGTTGCAGTTGCATTTGGTGTTTTTGTCCTGAAGTCTTTGCTCATGCCTATGTCCTGAATGGTATTGCCTAGGTTTTCTTCTAGGGTTTTTATGGTTTTGGGGTTTATATTTAAGTCTTTAATCCAACTTGAGTTAATTTTTGTATAAGGTGTAAAAAAGGGGTCCAGTTTCAGTTTTCTGCATACAGCTAGCTAGTTTTTCCTGTACCATTTACTAAATAGGGAATCTTTTCTCCACTGCATTTTTGTCAGGTTTGTTGAAGATCAGATGGTTGTAGATGTGTGGTGTTATTTCTGAAGTATCTGTTCTGTTCCATTGGTCTATATGTCTATTTTGGTACCAGTACCATGCTGTTTTGGTTACTATAGCATTATACTATACTTTGAAGTCAGGTAGTGTGATGTCTCCAGCTTTATTCATTTTGCTTAGAATTGACGACTATATGGGCTCTTTTCTGGTTCCACATGAAATTTAAGGTAGTTTTGTTCTAATTCTGTGAAGAATGTCAATGGTAGTTTGGTGGAAATAGCACTGAATCTATAAATTACTTTGGGTAGTATGGCCATTTTCATGATATTGATACTCCTATCTATGAAGATGGAATATTTTTCCATTTGTTTGAGTCCCCTCTTATTTGCTTGAGCAGTGGTTTGTAGTTCTCCTTGAAGAGGTCCTTCACATCCCTTGTAAGCTGCATTTCTATGTATTTTATTCTCTTTGTAGCAATTGTAAATGGGAGTTCATTCATGATTTGGTTCTTTGCTTGTCTATTGTTGGTGTACAGGAATGCTTGTGATTTTTGCACATTGATTTTGTATCCTGGGACTTTTCTGAAGTTGCTTATCAGCTTAAGGAGTTTTGGGGCTGAGGCAATGGGATTTTCTAAATATGGAATCATGCCACCTGCAAACAGAGACAATTTGACTTCCTCTCTTCCTATTTGAATACGCTCTTTTTTCTTTCCCTTGCTTGACTGCCCTGGACAGAACTTCCAATACTATGTTGAATAGGACTGGTGAGAGAGGGCATCCTTGTCTTGTGACAGTTTTCAAAGAAAATGCTTCCAGCTTTTGCCTCTTCATTATGATATTAGCTATGGGTTTGTCATAAACATCTCTTATTATTTTGAGATATGTTCCATCAACACCTAGTTTGCTGAAAGTTTTTAACGTGAAGTGATGTTGAATTTTATCAAAGGTCTTTTCTCCATCTATTGAGATAGTCATGTGGTTTTTGTCATTAGTTCTGTTTATGTGATTATGTTTATTGATTTGCATATGTTGAATCAGCCTTGCATCCCAGGGATGAAGCAGACTTGATCATGGTGGATAAGCTTTTTGATGTGCTACTGGATTTGGTTTGCCAGTATTTTATTGAGGATTTTCACATGATGTTCATCAGGGATATTGGCCTGAAGTTTTCTTTTATTCTTGTGTCTCTGCCAGGTTTTGGTATCAAGATAATGCTGGCCTCATAAAATGAGTTAGGAAGGATTCCCTCCTTTTCAATTATTTGGAATCGTTTCAGAAGGAATGGTACCAGCTTCTCTTTGTACCTCTGGTAGAATTCGGCTGTGAATCTGTCTGGTCCTGGGCTTTATTTGGTTGGTAGGCTATTAATTACTGCCTGAATTTCAGAACTTGTTATTGGTTTATTCAGGGATTTGACTTCTTTCTGGTTTAGTCTTGGGAGGCTGTGTATGTTCAAGAATTTATCCATTTCTTCTAGATTTTCTAGTTTATTTGTATAGAGGTATTTATGGTATTCTCTGATGGTAGTTTGTAATTCTGTGGTGTCAGTGCTGATATCCCCTTTATGATTGTTTATTGTGTCTATTTGATTCTTCTCTTTTCTTCTAGATAGCTAGCAGTCCATTTATTTTGTTAATTTTTTCAAAAAACCAGCTCCTGGATTCATTGATTTTTTTGAAGGGTTCTTCATGTCCCTATCTCCTTCAGTGCTGCTCTGATCCTAGTTATTTCTTATCTCCTACTAGCTTTTGGATTTGTTTGCTCTTGCTCCTCTAGCTTTTCTAATTGTGATGTTAGGGTGTTGATTCGAGAACTTTCCAACTTCCTGATGTGGGCACTTAGTACTATAAATTTCCCTCTTAACACTGCTTTAGCTGAGTCCCAGAGATTGTGGTACATTGTCTCATTGTTCTCATTGGTTTCAAAGACCTTCTTGATTTTTGCCTTAATTTCATTATTTACCCAAGCGTCATTCAGGAGCAGGTTATTCAATTCCCATGTAGTTGTGTGGTTTTGAGTGAGTTTCTTAATCCTGAGTCCTTATTTGATTGCACTGTGGTCTGAGAGACTGTTTGTTATGATCTCTCTTATTTTGCATTTGCTGAGGAGTATTTTACTTCCAATTATGTGGTCAATTTTAGAATAAGTGCCATGTGGCACTGAGATGAGTGTATATTCTATTGATTTGGGATGGAGAGTTCTGAAGATGTCTATCAGGTTCACTTGGTCCAGAGTGGAGCTCAGATCCTGAATGTCCTTGTTAATTTTCTGTCTCATTGATTTGTCTAATATTGACAGTAGAATGTTAAAGTCTCCCATTATTATTGTGTTGGAGTCTAAGTCTCTTCGTAGGTCTGTAAGAACTTATTTTATGAATCTGGGTTCTCCTGTATTGGGTACACATATATTTAAGATAGTTAGCTCTTCTTGTTGCATTGATCCCTTTACCATTATGTAATGCCCTTCTTTACCTTTTTTGATCTTTGTCAGTTTAAAGGGTGTTTTATCAAAGACTAGGATTGCAAACCCTGCTTTTTTTTTCGTTGTATTGTTTTTTCTTTTTTTTTTTTTTTTTTTTTTTTTTTGCTTTCCATTTGCTTGGAAAATTTTCCTCCATCCCTTTATTTTGAGTCTATGTGTGTCTTTGCACATGAGATGGGTCTCCTGAATACAGCACACTGATGGGTCTTGACTCTTTATTCAATTTGCTGGTCTGTGTCTTTTAATTGGGGCATTTAGTCCATTTACATTTAAGGTTAATATTCTTATGTGTGAATGTGATCCTGTCATCATGATGCTAGCTGGTTATTTTGCACACTAGTTGATGCAGTTTCTTTATAGTGTCATTGGTGTCTATATTTTGGTGTGTTTTTGCAGTGGCTGGTACCAGTTTTTCCTTTCCATATTTAGTGCTTCCTTCAGGAGATCTTGCAAGGCAGGCCCGCTGGTGATGAAATTCCTTAGCATCTGCTTGTCTGGAAAGGACTTTCTTTCTCCTTTGCTAATGAAGTCTAATTTGGCCAGATATGAAATTCTGGGTTGAAAATTATTTTCTTTAAGAATGTTGAATATTGGCCCCCACTCTCTTTTGGCTAGTAGGATTTCTGCTGAAAGACCCACTGCTGCCTACAAATGGGTTTCTCCTTGTAGGTAACCTGACCTTTCTCTCCAGCTTCCCTTAACACTTTTTCCTTCATTTCGACCTTGGAGAATCTGACGATTATGTGTCTTTGGGTTGATCTTCTCATGGAGTATCTTAGTGGTGTTCTCTGTATTACCTAAATTTGAATGCTGGTCTGTCTTGCTAGGTTGTGGAGATTCTCGTGGATAATATCCTGAAGCGTGTTTTTCAACTTGGTTCCATTCACCCTGTCTCTTTCAGGTACTCTAATCAATCATAGGTTTGATCTTTTTTACATAGTCCCATATTTCTTGAAGGCTTTCTTTGTTCCTTTTCATTCTTTTTTCTCTAATCTTGTTTTCATGCCTTATTTCAACAAGATGGTCCTTTCTTCCACTTGATTGATTCAGTTGGTGATACTTGTGTATGCTTCACGAAGTTCTCATGCTGTGT
This sequence comes from Theropithecus gelada, assembly GCF_003255815.1. Classification (NCBI taxonomy): domain Eukaryota; kingdom Metazoa; phylum Chordata; class Mammalia; order Primates; family Cercopithecidae; genus Theropithecus; species Theropithecus gelada. The sequence continues at coordinate 215,710 of NW_020257621.1, forward strand.
TTTTCAACTCCATCAGGTCATTTATGCTCCTCTCTAAACTGGTTATTCTAGTTTGCAGCTCCTGTCACCTTTTATCAAGTTCCTTAGCTTCCTTGCATTGGGTTAGAACATGTTCCTTTAGCTCAGCGGAGTTTGTTATTACCCACCTTCTGAAGCCTACTTCTGTCAATTCGTCCATCTCATTCTCTGTCCAGTGTTGCACCCTTGCTGGAGAGGTGTTGCAATCATTTGGAGAAGACTTTTGGAATTTTTAGCATTTCTGCACTGATTTTGGAATTTTTAGCATGTTTGCACTGCTTTTTCCTCATCTTCATGGATTTTCCTACCTTTGATCTTTGAGGCTGATGACCTTTGACTTGGGTTTTTGTGGGGAGGCCTTTTTTTTTATGTTGTTGTTGTTGTTGCTTTCTGTTTGTTGATTTTTCTTCTAACAGTTAGGCCCCTCTTCTGCAGGTCAGCTCCAGTTTGCTGGAGGTCCACTTCAGACTCTGTTCCCCCTGGTATAACCAGTGGAGGCAGCAGATCAACCGAGACTGCTGCCTGCTGCTCTCTCCAGAAGCTTCATCCCAGAGGGGCACCGGCCTGATACCAACCGGAGCTCTCCTGTATGAGGTGTCTGTCAACCCCTGTTGGGAGGTATCTCCCAGTCAGGAGGCATGGGGGTTAGGTACCTGACTGAGGAGGCAGTCTGTCCCTTAGCAGAGCTAGTGCACTCTGCTGGCAGAATCCCCATTGTCAGGATCAGCTGCTCTCTTCAGAGCTGTCAGAAAAGATAAAGTCTGCCAACACTTTGACCACAGCTGCCCCTCCCCTCAGGTGTTCTGACCCAGGGAGATGAGAGTTTAAGCACCGGACTGGAGATGCTATTTCATTTCCTGCAGAGATGACCTGCCCAGTGAGGAGCGATCTAGAGAAACAGTCTGGCCACAGCCACTTTGCTGCACTGTGTTGAATTCCACCCAGTCCAAAACTCTCAGTCTCCTTAGCACTGTTATGGGAAAACCACCTACTAAAGCCACAGTAATGGTGGTTGCCCCTCCCTGCACCAAACTCAATCATCCCAGTCCAACTCCAGACTGCCGTCCTGGCAGTGAGGATTTCAAGCCAGTTGTTCTTAGCTTGCTGGGCTCCACGGGAATGAGACCCACTGAGCAAGACCACTTGGCTGCCTGGCTTCATCCCCCTTTCCAGGGAGTGGAAGGCTCTCCTGTCTTACTGGAGTTACAGGCACTGCTGGAGCTTGAAAAAACTCTTGCAGCTCAGTGCCTGACCAAATAGCCATCCAATTTTATGCTTGAAACCCAGAGCCCTGGTGGTATAGGCTCACTAGGGAATCTCCTGATCCATGCATTGCAAAAATCCATGGGAAAAGCATAGTACCCTGGGTGGGTAGCACAGTCCCTCACTGCTTCCCCTGGCTGGGGGAGGCAGGTCTATCAAGCTCCACATACTTCCCAGGTGAAGCAACACCCTACCCTGCTTCTGCTCACTCTCCATGGGTTGCATCCACTGCCTAACCCATCCCAATGAGATGAACTAGGTACCTCAGTTGGAAATGCAGAGATCACCCACCTTCTGCATTTGTCTTGCTGGGAGCTGCAGACTGGAGCTGTTCCTATTTGGCCATTGGCCCCTCTGCAAATTAATTTTCAAAGCATGCAGTGTTGCACAATGACAGTTTAAAATGATTCTTCTTGTTCATAAAACTTTCAATAGTAATAAAGTTACTATTACTTTAATATGAATAAAGTTATTAAATAAAGTAATTGCAAGAAAACCATTACTGTTAGTTGTCAGACTGCTGTGGTAGGACAAGTCAGGGTATTCAGCATCTATTCACAAAGTTGACAATGATTAAATTCACTAGAGTGACATTCACCATTGATACTATAAATTCAGTAAGACATGATAAAATATTTTCTGCAAAATATCTGCCAATTAATAATACAATACACAAATATAGGCTTTAAATATCTCACATTTTCAGAAGCTTTGTAAATTTGTCTAATTAAATCTATTTATTCTTCATGTATTATTTTTCCTGCCTTCATTTATATATAACACATCTTAGCAGATTCCACTTCAGCTTGTACTGAGTTAGTATTTTCTTAAATTATTTGAAAAATTATTTTCCTTCAAACGTTTCACATAAACTATTTCTTCAGTCTCCTAAAACTTGGTATTGACTTTTCAGATAAATAGCTGAACAGTATGGTAACATCTGTCAACTTGCTAATAACCAAAGAAATGTGTTCAATGTTGTTCATCTTGTTTTTTAATTAAATAGTGATATTGTTCCAAATGTCCTCAACTCTTCAGGCAGCTGTTCTCACCAAAAGAGAGAAACTTTTGACTAGTTTATGACTCTAAACTATAAACTTACTTATGGTGATAAGCAAATTTATTTTCCCCAAACACAATTTAATTAACTCACCATCAGTAAGTGACTTTTCTTGCTAAGTTTACAAATGACTCATTAAAAATTTTACTTTAATTGCAACTTCATTTTGTTTTCATTGCTGTGAAAATTTCTTCTCAGATGAGTGGGGTTTTTTTTGGGGTTTTTTTTGGTTTTTTTTAGTTTTTTAAAATTCTTCTTGACCATTGCTTTCCTGTGCGTTGGGAATAATCATGATGAGCATTTATTCTGGTAGTGCTGTTATTCATTATAGTATTTTAGTACATCTGTATTGTCATTAAATAATAAACAGAATGTTCGGCCTCTAATTCAATAATGAAATCATTCACACTCCACTGTGCTTTGAAACTCTGGAATTCTGTGTTAGTTTCCTATGGCTGCTATAATGAATTACCACAAACTAAGTGGATTAAAATAACACAAATATATTTTTTCTACAGTTCTTGGGTCAGAGGTCAGAAATCAGTCTTAGGGGCTAAAATCAAAATGTCAGCAGGGTTAGTTTCTTTTGGAGGCTCCAGGGTAAATCTGTTCTTTATGTCTTCCAGCTTCTAGAGGCTGCTCGAATACCTTGGCCTGTGTCTTGTATCACTACCCTCTCTGCTTTCATCATCATATCGCCTTCTCTTTCTGTCTGACTTTCCTATGACCCTCTTATAAGAACCCTTGTAATTATATCAGATATACCCAGATAACCCAGAATATCCTCCCCATCTCAAAATCCTGAATTTGATCATAGCTGCAAAGGCCCTTTTGCCATATAAAGTAACATACAGGTTCCACAAATTAGGACACGGACACCTGTGAGATATCCAGCCTACTACACACTTGAAGTTCACTTTTCTTTTCTCGTTTTAACATAATAGGTGTGTGCTGATAATGAAACATAAATAAAAAAGACATTGAATAATATGCATTTTGAAATGACGTCAAGTTATAGCTGCATCATTGCAACTTGTAATGCAGGGGGCATGATGAGAAGAGAGCCTTTCTTGCAACTAGTCAGCTCTGGACTTATAGCATGAAAGCAGCTACAGACAGTATGTAAATAAATAAATGTGATTGTGTCTCCCATCGAAATTTACATTTCACATAATTTTTACATCATAAAATATTAATCTTCTTTTGATTCTTTTAAATCATTGATAAAGTGTAAAAACCATTCCAATCAGGCAGGCTGTACAAAAATAGATGACAGACCATTTTGGACATAGTCTCCTGCCTCCTAGCATAAACCAACAGACAACACAACAACCAGACAATCCACAGATATATTTAGACCCCCAAGTGGTTAAAAATAATTTGATACTTATAAATCAGAAAATACACATGAAAACCTTTCTTTCTGTCTCCTTTTGTAAAATCTGAATATCTGGCAACCCTAGGCCCACATGACAGTATTCCCACAAAGCAAAAAATTTACCACTTTTGTTTGAACGTAAACTTCTGACCTATTTCAATCTTATATGACTTTGAGTTTGTGACACAGATTTCTTCTCATCCTAAGTTTTTTTGTTGAATTCTTCAAAGAATTTCCTTCTGGGCCATAATTTCTCGATCCTCTGTCAACACAACCCCTTTCCTTTGTGCTAGTTTCACTCCCTAGATAAAGAATTAAGTAGGGTCTGTGCTAAGTAAATAAAGAATTGCATTTTGTATTGGGTGCTGTATTAGTCCATTCTCACACTGCTATAAAGAACTGGTATAAAGATCTGGGGTTTAATTGACTCACAGTTCTGTATGGATGGGGAGGCCTTAGGAAACTAACAATCATGGTGAAATGCAAAGGGGAGGAAACTTACAATCATGGTGAAAGGCAAAGGGGAAGCAAGGCACCTTCTTCGCAAGACAGCAAGGAGGAGAATTAATGCAGAAGGAACTACCAAATACTTATAAAACAATCAGATCTCATGACAACTCACTCACTATCACAAGAATAGCATGAGGGAAATGCCCCCATGATTTAATTACTGCCACCTTGTATTTCCCTTGAAACATGGGGATTACTGGGATTGTGGGGATTACAATTCAAGATGAGATTTGTGGTGGGGACACAGTCAAACCATATCAGGTGCCTTTTCATTTGGCACCCAGTATAAACTGCAATTCTTTATTTACTTAGCACAGATCCTAAAGAAGTGGTTGTTAACTCTAGCTGTGTATTGAAATTACTTGGGAACACTTTGGGGAGCAGTTGCGGCACTTGAGTCTTCTAAACTAGTTAGGGGATGTGGTCCTAGAGTCAATATTTAATGCACCCCAGGTGGTTTTTAATGTAAAAAGAACAGTTTTGAGAACCACTGAATTAGAGCAATAACACTACATCATCGTCTCTTATTCTGGGCTTTGTACATTCAAACCAATTTTGAACATTTAAACTGAAAAGCAAATATCCAATAAACTTGTATGCTTCTAGAATAGCTAAAAATTATGAAACATTTCAATTGGATTTTTATTTCTCATTTTATTTATTTTTATTCAACAAGGACATGTTAAGTATCTACTATTTTCCATGCACTAGGCTTGAATAGATAGTTACCCTGAGAATGGTTCAGTTAATTCTCATTTCAATTTGCTGACCTGTACTGAATTTATACTGCCTTAGTATCAGCCTTCTATTGGACATTTACCTGTGTGGCAGACTTTGTGCCAAGCATGCTTCATGAATTTTTCAGTTTGTTCTTATATATAGCAACGCGTGTGTGTGTGTGTGTGCGTGCGCGCGTGTGTGTGTGTGTTCTTGTCCTCTTAAGAATACAAATAATGGGCCGGGCGCGGTGGCTCAAGCCTGTAATCCCAGCACTTTGGGAGGCCGAGACAGGCGGATCACGAGGTCGGGAGGTCGAGACCATCCTGGCTAACATGGTGAAACCCCATCTCTATTAAAAAAAAAGAATACAAAAAACTAGCCGGGCGAGGTGGCGGGCGCCTGTAGTCCCAGCTACTCGGGAGGCTGAGGCAGGAGAATGGCATAAACCCGGGAGGCGGAACTTGCAGTGAGCCGAGATCCAGCCACTGCACTCCAGCCTGGGCGACGGAGCGAGACTCCGTCTCAAAAAAAAAAAAAAAAAAAAAAAAAAAAAAGAATACAAATAATGATCCTGGAGCTTGATGGGGTTAGCAACTTCTCCCTGGTTTCACAGCCAATAATTTGTAAAAGCTGGAATTTGAACCAAGATTCCAGAGCCAAACTCTCTACCACTCTGCTAACCTGCTTTATCATGTGTTAAAATATAATGCATACTAAAGCTAATGTGACATTTTTAAATTATATAACATACCTTAGGGTCAAATAAAGTGAGCTTAGGCCCACTTCTGAACAGGAATTATTATTTATTGAGAAACCATACATTCTGGTTGGCCTGGGATACAACTGGTTTATGCCTATTGTCTGCACAACATATTAATAGACATGCTTTCACCCTCTAAAGTGTCCTGGTTTAGACAATAAATTATATAGTCATCTACTTTTACAAGAGGATAGCCAAGTACAGTGGCAGTAGACTGTAGGCACTCAAACTTTATTTTGTTGTTTAACAAATAAAGGAATGATGGTGAAGGTAAGAATTCATGCTCTGCCTATGACTTGGCAAGCTGTTTATGTTTAAGAAAAGTTGCCCACAGTAGTGTGTTTCTTTATCATGAGCTCTTCTCAAAACCTCAGTGTAAAAAACATCTAAATGTTTGAATATTCAGAATAGTAACGTCTTACAATTGGCGGGGAAAAGTTGCTTTAGTTACGACTGCCTCTTTTCATCAATGAAATGAAAGTTATTCACTAGCATTCAACTTTAAACATGGCTAATTTTATAAGCTTTTTGCCCCCTGACTATACTTACGCTGTTCTTAGAATTTCCCATGTGGGACAAGGGATTTAAATACGTGACTTCTTCCTGCACAGCGGTCAAAGAGACAACCCAGTAGAGATGGAAGTGTTTTCATTCACCTGTGGCCTTCTGTCCTGGATGATGTTCAGTGTTTTCATTATAGTGTGAGAAGTGATATGGTTTGGGTCTGTGTCCCCACCCAAATCTCATTTTGAATCATAATCCTCCATATTGGGGGTGGGGCCTGGTGGGAGACGGTTGGATCCTGGGGGCAGATTTCCTCCTTGGTGCTGTTCTTGTGATAGTGAGTGAGTTGTCATGAGATCTGGTCACTTAAAAGTGTGTAGTACCTTCCTCCTTCTCTCTCTGTCCTGCTCTGGCCATGTGAAATGCTGGCTCTCTCTTTGTCTTCCACCATGATTGTAAATTTCCTGAGGCCTCCCCAGAAGCCAAGCTGATCCAGCAGCATACTTCCTGTACAACCTGAAGAACCATGAGCCAATTAAACCTCTTTTCTTTATAAGTTACCCAGTCTCGGGTACTTCTTTAAGGCAGTGCAAGAATAGACTAGTACAGTAGAGATGGAAGTTTTTCATTCACCTGTGGCCTTCTGCCCTGGACCACACCTAACACTCCACTGTAGCGTGAGATGTGGCCAGGTCTCAGGATGTAAGCTTACCACCACAACTACAGAGATTTGCTGTTGCACAATTTCCAATCATTCCTCATAACTTATCTTGCAAGTTATTAGATCACTTATAAAAGGATCATGCAAAAGCACAGTGTATTTTTAAAAAATATATAGGCTAGATTGAAGGTGAACTTGTAGCTGTATTTATTCATTTTACTGGTGTTACAAAAAAATGATGATGCACTTTTCCAGTTTTAACAGTGTCATTGATGCAAACATTTTTCCCCACATCACACTTCCTTCTCCAAAATTGTCTACATTTTTATTTGACTTACATTTTCTACCCTGTGACTACAATTACATTTATATTAAAAAGTAATAAAAAATTGTTCCCAATTGAAAAAATATACAGAAAGATATGTTTCTCTCGTCGCTTCTGATTAGCTCTAATCTGGTTCTCCAGAAGGAAAGGACATGACATTGAACACTGAATCTCTCTATTCAAAAAGGTGATCCTTAATAGTGCTGAGCAAAAAAAGTGATTCTTTTGATCTTGTATTTTAATCTTAAATTTTAATTTGCACCATAAAATTTTAATAACTGTCCTCTAGCTTTCAAAGCGACTAGAATTAAGTATTTTGCACACGCCGCATATTACATATGTAACGTCAAATTCTTTTGTATCTGCAAAAGCTTTGAAGACTGCTTATTAAATTAGTAATAACCACTAGTCAAGCGCTGTCAACCATTTTGTACATTCGTGAGACTTGGTCACACATCAAAAATAGATGTTGAACTTCTTTTGTTCACAAGCATAGTATAATGATATGACCACGATTAATAAACTCCATGTTTCACATGGAAATGTAAATCATCATATCTCTTGCTTTTCCACGCTCTGTGAATTACAAATGAATAAAGATGCTGATCAATTGTTTATATTTTCCGGGGGGCTGTTGAATCAAGTACCAACACCACAAAAATAGAGCTAGTTCTGAACAACATGGCCCTATCCCTATTATCCTAAACTAAAGCAAAACTAATATTCCCAGATTGGGAAAATATCCATAGTCCCAACATATTTAGAGGTGGCATTTCACTCTTCTGTTTCGCTTTTTCATTTTATGTGAAGATTAGGATTTAAAATTAAAGAATACATCTTTAAGAAATTAGACCCCCGTATTCCTTGAATGCATGTGAGAGAAGATGAGGCTGAGTATGTATATTTACAATCCAATTTGAAAGCAAACACTAAAAGACATTAATGTTCAAAACAATTGGCAAACTTTTTTTTCCAAAAAAGCCTGCTTTGTTTATTAGTTCACAAGGAAAATACACGGAGCATTTTCTATATGTTATGCACTGCACTAGGAGCTGAGGACACATAAAATGTCAAAAAAACGAGGAGTTTTACCCAGTAATCCACTGTTTACTAGAGAAGACAGACATGTAATCAAATAGCCACGTGAAAGTATGACATGTGAAAGCATGGAGGAAGGGCAATAGGCTAGAAGAAAGGTGCTGGGGCTCTTGCTCAAGGAGGTAGGAAGCTCCAGTAAGGACCTGAAACATAAGGAGGAGCTCACCAGGCAGATAGTGGGGCCAAGACATTCCAAGCAGACCTCCAGCAAATAAAAAAACATGTAGAGCAAGGAATGAAAGGATAATTAAGGGAATTGAGTTATTCAGTATTGATAGAGGACAAGTGGTAGAAATAGAAGATGATGCTGGAGATGAATTCAAGATTCTACTGTGTGTGTGTGTGTGTGTGTGTGTGTGTACATGCACACACACATGAATATGGATAAGTTAGATATTAGTTCCTGAGAATTAAAATGGCTACCTTAACTATTTTGTGTATATTGAAAACATAACCACAGAAGGAAAAAGGGAATACAAGATTGCTGTTATATTCTCTTCCCACCCTCAATGCCTCAACACTCTTTCTTCCCAAGCCACATACAAGCAGATATGTTCTTGACCCAAATAAGGCATTCAGCAATCAAAATCCACTAGTGATCTGGCAAAATACAAATTATAATAGACTCAACTCTTTATTATCTTTATTAAGATTAATTATTATTAATTATTGATTGCCTGAAATACTTTATTGGGTTATAATTTATACATAGTAAAATTAGATCTTTTTAGTGTAAAGTTCTATGAGTCAGAAAAACACATATAGTTGTATAACTTCCAACACAATCAAACTATAGTACAGTCCCACCTCTCCCCCCAATTTTTTATGTCCCTTTGTAATCACTCTCTTCCCTACCTTTCCCTAACCTCTAGCCAATGACAACAACTGGCTCACTTTCTGTCTTCTAGGCTTGCATTTCCAGAATGTAATATAAATGCAATCACAGTTTGTCATCTTTTGAGTCTGTTTTCTTCCATTTAGCTTAATGCATGTGAGATTTATCAATATGTGCATGTATCAATACCTCATTGATTTGCATTGCTGAGTAGTATTCTATTGTATTGATGCATCACACAATTTATCAATTCACCAGTTTAAAGGCATGGTGTTATTACTAGATTTAGCTAATTATTCATAAAGCCATTATAAACATTATATAAAAGTTTGAAGGTGAACATAAGTTTTCATTTCTCTTATATAAGAATTTTGGAGGGAGATTGCTGGGCCATACAGTATGTTTTTAACTGTATAAGTAACTGACAAACTATTTTCCAAAGTGGCTATACCATTTTTCATTCTACCAGCAATATATGAGAATTCCGACTTTTCTGCATCCTCACCATCACTGGGTTTTATCAAATTTGATTAAGCCATTTTAGCAACCGCTTATCATGTTGTAGTCTTAGTTTGTATTTCCCTAATGACTAACGATGTTGAACATCTTTTTAGATCCTGTTTTCTATCCATATGATTTTTTTGGTGAAGCGTTTGTTAAAAACTTCTGCCCATATATTTAAATGGACTGTTTTCTATTATTGCACTTTGGAAGCCCTTCACATACTTCTAATACAAATTCATTATCAGATTTGTATTTTGCAATGATTTCTCTCAGCCCAAAGATTTTTGTTTTCTTAGTGTCTTTCACAGAGAGTTTTTAATTTTGATGAAGTCTAATTTATTATTTTTCTTTTATTAATTATTGTGTTTTGATATCATACCTAAGAAATATTTGCCTAAGCCAAGATCACAAAGATTTTCTTCTATTTTTCTTTAAAAGTTTTATAGCTTTAGGTTTTAAGTTTATGTCTAGAAACAATTTTGAGTTAATTGCATGTAAGATGCAAGGTGTGAGTCAGGCTTTTTTTTTTTTCTTGGCAGATAGATATCCTATTATTCCAGCATCATATTTTGAAAAGATACTTATTTCTCCATTCACCTTTAGCACTTTTGTCTAAAATTAATTGGCTATATAGATAGGACTGTTTTTGTACTCCTTGACATACTTTTTAAAAAATGAGACTAAGAAAATGATAGAACTCACTAGTACTTAAAATCTATGAAGCAAGCAACCTAAAATATACAAGGAGAATAAGAAGCACAAATAGATACTTGAGGAGATAGACAGAAAGACATTTGACAGAACACTGAGGTCTCTAAAATTATCAGATGCCTGAGATGATAACACAGAGCCATTTTTCTTTGCTAAGCTGGTATTTCCAAGCATCTGGGCCACCCCTCTTTATTAGAAATATCAGGTTAGATTCTTTTTCTGTGGAATCCCTAACTTAAATTGAAGCTGACACATTACCCAGAAAACCAGTGGACAGAAGGATTTGACCCATGGTGGCCAGATCTATTAGTAGCCAGCATGCACCTGAGTACCATAGGATGAATAAGGAATAAAGATGTGCACATCTCCATGCACAGATCTTGCAAGATGTTTTTTTTCCCCTCTCTCCTAACTGATTTTACACACACCTGTAGCACAGCCTCTCAAAGGGTGCTCAATTGAAAGGAAATTTTCAGATTTAAAGCCTCTGTTCTTAAGCAAGAGTTTTTGATAGTTTAACTGCCCATATCCAAATCCCCGGCAAACTTCTAACTGCACACTATATTATTTTGTGTGGTTAAGGACATAATTCATATAAAAGTCATTTCTCTCTTTCACAGGCTGTAATTCTCCTTTAATTAGATTGTAATTAAAACCAAATAAGGAAACATGCAGATGAATAACTTCATAAGTTTTTCTTTCTCCTGGAAAATGGTTATTTTTTTCTTTATTAATCAAGCCTAAAATAGATTCAGAAAATGATTTTGAGCATTTTTATAGTAAATCACTACCACGTGTGTGTGTGTGTGTGTCTTTTTCCCTAAAAGACTCTCACAGAAAGCATTTTAATTTTCCATGGGATTGCTATTTTGACCTCTGAGACCTTGCAAAGTAAAGTATTTATGATCTTGGGCTTTTTTATGGTATTGTTTCAGTATTTTTGTAACATTTGTATTTCTTGCTGATGTTTTTGGCATTAAAAATCACTCAAGCTGTGCTGAAATATAATGGTATTCACTGAGCCATACCATGGAAGGATAATTCAGTTCAGTGAGGTTATTCTAGCTCATCATGTACACAAAGGATTGAAAGAAATTGTAGAAGACTCTCCGCTCTCTTCATAGGCAGCAATGAGTCTTTTTTTCCCTCTCTAATAATTTGACATGGGAAAACCTTCACGTGAAAATAGAAATACCTGGTTTCGAGTCTTTGGAGCAAACCAAAATAACAACACAATGGCCCAAGGTATGAGCAAGCAAGGTACTGGTGAACAGTTACTCTAGATCACGAATTTCCTTTACCTGTGACCAGACAAAAATTATACCTCAACAAATAATGAGCTTTCATTATCAATTTCAACACATCCCTATGCAAGTGATATAGTGCTAAACTTCATTAGACTAGGGAAATATGCCATTACAGATACAAACCAGAGATGATTTATCTCCAGATATTTAAGTTGTCCCTGACTATGGATATCCTAATACCTGAGTGTGACTGCTACACTTGGCCATTTTCTTTTTTCTTTTTTTTTAATGTATGTATCAAGACTAGATCAATGCAGAGCCTTTCCATTTATTGTAATACTCAGCCTGAGATGTAAATTTTAATAGCATTCAATATTATTTAAGCTTTTGTATATTTTCTCTTTTGGTTCACTGACCATTCATGTTTGGCCTTGATTATACCACATAAACACCTAAGGGATGAAGTACAAAAGCAGACTGGTCAAAGAACTAATATTTACATATCTGATTCATTTGTGTGTACATATATCCAATACACATATATGTTTTCAACTATACTGACCAAATATGTTTTGAAATACAAATGATTGAGACCTTAAATTTAGTGTACCCATCTGATATAAGCTAATACTAAAAATGAAAAACCGACCTTTCAGTTTTACTCCCTATAGATAAGTAAAAGTAAATATTGTTGTAATATTTAAATGTGTAGAACCCTTAAAAACACATGGGCTCTGGAATCAGACAAACCTATATTAAAATGAGCCACTTCTGTCTCGCTGCTGAACGACTTTGGACATGTTTCTTAGTATATAAAGCTCAATTTTATCATCTGTAAAATAGGTATAGTAATCATTCTGATTCCAGTTGAGCTGCTACAGCACAGAATATAAAATAATATTGACTAAAACAAAATAGATGTTTATTTCTCAAATACCACTTTGAGCATAACATTCTAATACAACAGCTCTACGGTACCAGAATGTTGCTCTGTCATTCTCAACATGTAACTTCTTTTTTTTTTTTTTTTTTTGAGACAGAGTCTGGCTTTGTCGCCCAGGCTGGAGTGCAGTGGCCTGATCTCAGCTCACTGCAAGCTCCGCCTCCCGGGTTCCCGCCATTCTCCTGCCTCAGCCTCCCGAGTAGCTGGAACTACAGGCACCCGCCACCTCGCCTGGCTAGTTTTTTGTATTTTTTAGTAGAGACGGGGTTTCACCGGATTAGCCAGGATGGTCTCGATCTCCTGACCTCGTGATCCGCCCGTCTCGGCCTCCCAAAGTGCTGGGATTACAGGCTTGAGCCACCGCGCCCGGCCTCAACATGTAACTTCTATATTTTAGTCAAAAACCGCTGTCATTATTATGTACATATACCAACTAGTGGGAAAATGAATAAAGGAAGAGAAGATAAGGTACATTATAAAAATGATCACCATTTATCACTCTTCCTTGTATCTATGGCCCTTCACAGTGTGACTTTACAGCAACTCCCATAAATAGTTTACTTTCCCAGCCCTTGCCATATAATTACTTTAGTTAGGAGAATGCAGCAAAAGTGAGGAGCTCTGAATCTAGACCTCCAGAGCCTTTGTACCCCTCCTCTTGCTCTCGTGGCATCTTGACAGCCATTGTGTAAATAAGTCCAGGTTAGTTCTCTACATTAAATGACAAACCCTCATTGTCCCAGCCGATGGCCACTTTCCAGCCAATCTCATAGCTGATCACAGATGCAGATGTGTATTAGTCTGTTCTCACACTACTAATAAAGACATACCTAAGACTGGGTAATTTACAAAGGAAACAGGTTTAATTGACTCAGAGTTCAGCATGGCTGGGGTGGCCTCAAGAAATTTACTATCATGAAAAAGGGGAAGCAAACATATCCTTCTTCACATGGCGGCAACAAGAAATACAGAGTGAAGAGAGGGGAAAGCCCCTAATAAAACCATCAATCATGTGAGAACTCACTTAGTATCACGAGAACAGCAAGGAGGTAACCAACCCCATGATTCAACTACCAACCATGGGCTCCCTCCCATAACATATGGGGATTATGAGAACTATCATTCAAGATGAGATTTGGGTGGGGACACAGTCAAACCATATGATTCTGCCTCTGGCCCCTCCCAAGTCTCATGTCCTCACACTTCAAAACACAGTCATGCCTTCCCAAAAGTCCTCCAAAGTCTTAACTCATTCCAGCATTAATTCAAAATTCCAAGTCCAAAGTCTTATCTGAGACAAGGCAAGTTCCTTTCACCTATGCGCCTGTAAAATCAAAAGCAAGTTAGTTGCTTCCTAGATACAAAGTGGGTACAGGTGTTGGGTAAATACAACCATTCCAAATGGGAGAAATTGGCCAAAACTAAAGGGCTATAGTCCCCATGCAAGTCTGAAATCCAGCAGGGCAATCAAATCTTAAAGCTCCAAAATGATCTCCTGTGGCTCCATGTCTCACATCTATGATAATACATAAGGCAGGTTCCCACAGTCTTGGCCAGCTCCACCCCTGTGGCTTTGTAGATACAGCCCCTCTCCTGGTTGCTTTCAAGGGTTGACATTGAGTGTCTGCCACTTTTCCAGGCACATTGTGTAAGCTGTCTGTGGATCTACCATTGTGGGGTCTGGAGGAGAGTAGCTGTCTTCTCACAGTTCCATTAGGCAGTGCCCCAGTGGGGACTGTGTGAGAGTACTGAGCCCACATTTCCCTTCCATACTGCCCTAGCAGAGCTTCTCCATGAGGGCTCTGCCCCTGCAGCAAACTTCTGCCTGGACATCCTGGTATTTCCATATTTCCTCTGAAATCTAGGCAGAGGTTTCCAAACCTCAATGCTTGACTTCTGTGCACTCACAGGTTCAACACCACGTGGGAGCTGCCAAGGCTTGGTGCTTGCACCTCTTGAAGTCACAGCCCAAGCTGTACCTTGGTTCCTTTTAGCCATGGCTGGAGTGACTGGGATGCAGGGGACACAGGAAGATGACCTGGACCTGGCCCAGGTAACCATTTTTCCCTCATAGGCCTCTCGGTCTGTGATGGGAGGGTCTGCCACAAAGGTCTCTGACATGCCCTGGAGACATTTTCCCCATGGTCCTGGCAATTAGCTTTTGGCTCCTTGTTACTTATGCAAATTTCTGCTGCCAGCTTGAATCTCTGCCCTGAAAAAGGGTTTTTCCTTTCTACTGCATCACCAGACTGCAAATTTTCCAAACTTTGATGCCCTGCTTCCTCTTGAATGCTTTGCTACTTAGAAATTTCTTCTGCCAGATACCCTAAATCATCTCTCCTAAGTTCAAAGTTTCACAGATCTCTAGGACAGGAGCAAAACGTTGTCCGTCTCTTTGCATAGCAAGAGTGACCTTTACTCCAGTTCCCAACAAGTCCCTCATCTTCATCTGAGACCACTTCAGCCTGGACTTTATCGTTTATATCACTATCAGCATTTTGGTCAAAGGTATTCAACAAGTCTCTAGGAATTTCCAAACTTTCCCACATCTTGCTGTCTTTTGAGCCCTCCAAGTCTCTAGGAAGTTCCAAACTTTTCCACATTTTCCTATCTTCTTCTGAGCCCTCCAAACTGTTCCCACCTCTGCTTGTAACTCAGTTCCAAAGTCACTTTCACATTTCAGGGTATCTTTGCAGCAGTGCCCAACTACCCGGTACCAATTTACTGTATTAGTTTGTGCTGCTGCCGCTAATAAAGATATACCCGAGATTGGGTAATTCATAAATGAAAGATGTTTAATTGACTCACAGTTCCACAGGGCTGGGGAGGCCTCCCCAGGAAACTTACAATCATGGCAGAAAGGGAAGCAAACACATCCTTCTTCACATCGTGGCAGCAAGGAGAAGTTCAGAGTGAAGAGGGGTAAAAGCCCCTGACGTAACTGTCAGATCTCATGAGAACTTATTCACTATCACAAGAATAGCATGGGGGTAATCACCCCCATGATTCATTACCTCCCACTGGCACCCTCCCAGGACATGTGGGCATTATGGGAACTACAATTCAAGATGACATTTGAGTAGGGACACAGTCAAACCATATCAATACATTTAGCTATTGCCAAAACAATCCATCAGCTGATCCCAGCCCAAGTTGCCAACATGCATAATTATGAGTGAAAAATAAATTGTTGTTGTAAACCACTACATTTTGGGGTGTTTTGTTAGGCAGAAAGTGATTAAAGGAGAAGGATCATTTTCCTTTTAAGGTTATAACCCAGTATCTGCACAGATCCCTCTCTAGTGTCATTGGTGAGAATTTAGTCATATGTCTATACGAGCTGCAAGGAATGTGGGGAAGGTAGTCTATTGCTGATTGGTGACATGTCCAGCTATAACTAGACACATTGCCCTATTAAAGGAAAAAGAGAGGAATCTATATGTGGGGGTATCTGGTGGTCTCTGCCACTTCTACCTACTTCGCTGGTTGTGAATATTAAATGTGAAATAAATTTAACGGTTTTGGCCCAATGACTGCAACCCAGAGAGGTCTCAATAAACATTTGCCATCATTGATATTTAGAATTAGAAATTAATGACATTTGTTTAAAGGGTCACAAATAATAGTCTAGAAGTTTTAAGTTCTCCATACCTAGTTTTGGTTTGCCCTTGATGTTCCAGCAACTCCTCCCATCTCCCAGACTCAAGTCAGGAACCACATTAGATGATCCACAGAGGGAACATCAAGAGTGACATTGAAACACTGTGTCTACTGATCTGATTCAGACAAAGCCTGGATGTCTATTAGAAAAGATTAGATATATGGCATAAAGCCAGGGGACAGGACTCAAGTAAGTCCTTTCAATTCTATCATCCGTCACTGTATAATAAATAGAGAATGTCACTGGGAAACTGTCAAAAACCAGAGTGGGAAGGGTTTATCTTTCTTTATTCTTATATTGCTACTAGGAGTTTTGTTAAATAAATATAAAAAAGGTAGAATGTAGTAAACTATCTTGGCCTTGAGAAGAGAGGGAATAAAACAGGTGTCCATTTTCTGCAGCCAGTTTATGTCCCTTTCCAATTTTAAAGCAAAAGAAATGAAATACAAGAGCAGAATGAGAGATGGGCTGTGGGAAACTGACAGAAAAGAAACCTAAAGGAAGGCTTATGAAAACAATTTGATAGATGTGAATAACCCCCCATAAAAGATGATCATCACTTACTAACCAGTTAGATGATCACCTGATGGTAACCACAGAATTAGTAAGCAGTCATTAAACAAGAATCAGTCATGCACAAATTTGCCTGTATTTTGAAATTTGATGTTTTGAGTTATATCCCCCAGACTACAGGATGGCTTCATGCCTGGTAAACAGTTATTACTGTTATAATCTGTGTGAATCATCTCCCTCTCCTTCCAGAGTTGCTGTCAATTCAGAATTTGCTATTACAAGTCAAATCCTGAAACGACCTGAAAAAGTATATCGAAGGTACCCTGGATGGAAGAAAGATCAAATCATCAATAAGTAAAGTGACACATGCACAAAAGAATGAGACAGCAGTGAGATGCAGGGCAGGTGTGGGCTACCCTGTGAGTGGCAGTATTTACAGAATACGTCCACTTGAGAGGCAAGAAAGGGTTCAAGGTCAACAACAACAAGAAAAACTGAAAGTCCTGAGAAAGAAGGTTTTGTCAGGGGCTGTATTCTTGTATGGCCTCAAAGCTGAGAGTGAAGTGTGCAAAGACGAGCCAGAGAGGACAAAGGACATTCCAAAGGACTTCAGAAATGGGAGAATCATTGTAGACTGGAATAATGGCACAGAGGAGGGAAGAAAGACTGATGGCCGCAAAACAGCACCTTTACATACACTTTTTCAATTCAAAGTGATTAAGAAGCAAACACCCATATTACCCATAGTAGTTATTTTAAAATATGGGGCATTGTTAAGATAATCCTATGGAAGGAATCCAATCAAAGATTAAAGTGTGATGTGCAAGAGATATGTCAACATTTCCAGGGAGTATACAAAGGTGTACTAGTTTCTTCTGAGGGTAATAGATACTACAGAAAAACAAAAAATATGAAAAGGGGTAAGTTAAATGTTGTTGAACAGATTTCTTCACTGTCAAGAGTATTCAGAGGAAATGTGCACTGTGAAACTCCAAAAGGGAGGTGTGAAATACATGCAAGTCTCTTCCTCCCTCATCACCCCTACTTTTCCTTTTGAGAGCAAAATGCTGCTTGCATTGGGATTTTTATCAGAGTGTTCAATTTATACCCCCCTTTTCCAAATTAGTAGACATGGCTGCTCCCTGAGGGTAGTATGTAGGTTAGTTTTAAAGGGCCTTTCTATAGGAAAGAAAGGGTTTCAGCAGGGCATGTATAGGACAGGCTTCTCTGGGGCTTGCATAGTGGCCTTATGTGTTTCTTCGTACATCTCATGTAGCATAATGAAATTTTAAATCCCCATCCTTGGGTGTGATCTTTAGCATTAAAATTAGGAAGGGGTAATTTCAAGTTGAACTGTGCAGACGGGACCCTGGAGCAGTCCCTAACCCGCTAAACCAGGAACTTGAGGTTAATGGCTTCTTGGGTCTTTTGTTACTGATGGGCTGGAAGTTGGGTAAGTTGGGAAGCTGGGTAAGAGGCTTTTTCTTTTTCCTTTAAACCACAGCAAAACAGGAAACCAGACAGTCCGCCTGTCTCAAAATGACCCAGTCTAGGCACATCAGGTTCTCCCTCTGAGGAATGTGCCACTTTTAGCAAACGGACACAGAGGTAAAAATTAGGGCCATGAAGCATCACTGCTTTATTCCTGCTAAGGGGTTCCCCTTCCTTCCCAGAGCCTAGGGGTTCAGGCTTCCGTCAGTGCTCTGAGCTACCCCATATCCTTCCACAGAATTCCATTCAGGCTTGGTAGCCAGAGTTCCTTTGCTTATAATCAAATCACTCTTGAGGACAGCAGCTTGCAACACTTCGTAAATACATTTGAGTATGGATTTGTTTTGTTTTGTTTTGTTTTGGCAAAATAACCCACTGAATGGGTTATCTGCAGAACACACGCTGCTCTAGGTAATAATAGAGGTCTTTTGTAACATACTAAGGGGACATAAAACTGTCCTGGATGCTTATATTTGCTCATTGAAAATCACCAACTAAGGATCGATAATGCATCCCTCTCTATGTGTTTATGCCCTAGAGAAGGTTGATATGGCCTCGCTAGTGATGGTGAAGCCACCACACAAAGGCACTGTATTGGCACTAAGACCATCGAGGGTCACATGACTCCTACTCTGGGGGAAAATGTAATGTCCTCAGTGAAGCATAGAATGTATCAGGGTGTCATATTTCAAACTGACTGCAAAAGGGAACCTTGAGCTTACCGCAAGGCAAGAGCTTCCTGGAGAGCGATGAGGCTGGTTTACAGAGCAATCTCCCTCACTCTAGAAGTGATACAGGAGAGGGGGCAGGAAGTGCTGGGTGGAGAAGGGTGGGGGTCCCTGGTGAGGGCTCCACTCTCAGGTGGTCTGTGCCCACGGACCTAAATGAAGACAAGCATTTCTGTTTCTGTGCCCAAAATGTTGCATTTTGGCCCACCACGCCCCCTATCCTGTGCCCATAAAAACTCGGGAACGTAGCAGGCACACACACGGGCAGCTGGACATTGAGAGGAGCAGAAGAACACACCAGCAGACACCGGCAGGCCAGTGATGGCAGAACAACATGGATGTCAAGGGGAATTCAGCCAGGGGCAGTTGGAGGAGAGTTTGGCCGCTGGGGAGGACCAAATCCAGGGGAAGACCACCTTCTCAATCCATCCCTCTTCTGGCCCCCCATCCATCTCACTGGGAGCTACCTTCACCACTCAATAAAATCTTGCACTCATCCTCCAAGCCCACGTGTGACCCGATTTTTGCAGTACACAAGGGCAAGAACCCAGGATACAGAAAGCCCTCTGTCCTTGTAGTAAGGAAGAGGGTCTAATTGAGCTGATTAACACAAGCCACCTCTAGACACTGCCATGGGGTTGGAGCCCAAAAACGCTCCCCACAACCTGCTCATCTGCATATTGCCCCTAGGGCGTTGAGCACCAGGGCACTGTCACTGCACTCCCTGGGAGGGAGATAAGGGAACTCTCCCGTTTCAGCAGGGTGTGGAGGGATGGGGGAAGGAGCCCTCATAAGTCTCCTCCCAAAGCCTAGCAATGGAGTGTGATGTTTGTATGTATATTTTTGGAGAGAAAAATAGCTTTTAAAGTATGTTCATTTAAGAAAAGTAAAATACTCTAATATAGAGGCAAAACAAAGGAATATCCTTTTATAGGAAATGGGGGCTGGGGGGCAAGTGAAAAGAAGGAATAAAAAGATGCTAAAAGCACATACCTATATCATGTTAACTCTATCTTTGTGTTTCCACACAATTTCTGCAATGACAGTTACAGGAATAGCAACAGCAGTAATATTCACAATAGTAATAGCAAATATTAATACTGTGATTTGGGTCATATTCTATTTACATTATAAACCATTATCCCCAATTACATAGATGACCAAACTGAGGCATGAAAGTAGATTAACTGTACATAGCCTGCCTCTTTAACAAATTAACTTCCCCACAGCTAATGATCTTACCCTAACCTGTCGTCTTCTCTACCACACAAAAACATGCAAACATGATACAACTTATAGTGATCATAGCGATACAAGAAAATTGTATATAGGCATATATGTATGTATACACTCATATACATATCCACACATATTCAAAAGGCTGCATGAAGAAGAATGAATAATAGAAAGAATGAACAGTAAATGGAGTGAGGCCCTAAAGGGGCAAGAAATGAGGAATAAAGACAGACTTACAGAACGCTTGGGAATACATCTTTCTCTTAGCCTGGAGGACAGTAAAAAGACAGAAAATAAATGTTTTGTGGTAGGTATTGGTAATTCATGCCTAAAAGCTTTTCTTGGAGAGATATAATGCAAGGCAATGTGGAAAAAAACAAAAAGGATGTTTTTAATCTGTTTACTTTTTTTAAGTCTCTTGGCCTGGATTAGCACTTTTGTTTTTTTCTAAAAACCCATCCATTATCTATGTCGGATATGCATATTTGTCCATGGTAGAAGGTAAATTGATGTTTATGGAGCAAATCAATTGTGTGTGTTTGCACTCTAACTAACAGCTCTTTCCAGCTTTCACAGGAATATTTTTATAAACTTTACAATTTCATTATGAACGTTCTGTTTGTTCGGACTGTGTGAAGATTTCCAATGCATCTGTTCTACTTTTATTCTAAAGTTCTGAAGACTGTTTCAAAATTATAAATCATTTGGGTCCCAAATTTAGATGACTCCAGAATCTGGGCAAATAGCACAAGTGAATGAAGCAATCTGCATGTAAAAAAAAATATATATATACATATATATAGCTAATTTGGTGTGCCTCTTGTGCCCATTTTTCATAAAGGAATGGGTACAGCATATAATTTAAGGAAAATTACAGCAAAAGTGCCATGATAATGACAAACCATCATTGGTCCTAGTCTCAGAGAAATAATAAGGAGTGGGTAGGTATTACCATGAATTGGCAAATTTATGAGCATCTAAAGCTGGTAGCTGCAACCCAGGCTTACCCATTGTTGCCACATATGAAATGTGATTCCAAAATTGTCAAATGTCCTGAATATTTAAGCAAAATGTGGTAGATGACGAAAATGACCCTCCCCACTCTTTGTGTATCTAAGCAATGTAATTATGCAGTAACTTCATATTTACTTTTGCATGAAAAAAAGCTAATCCAGGACAGCAGACTCAATAAACAGATAGATTATAGAGCGTTGTTACCCACTGTTAGCACTGTAATAGATAACTGATACAGAAATTCAGATAAGAACCTAGGAAAGTGAAATCTAATTTTTAAAAATTAGCAGCTAATTTTTTTTTAATAGCTGCTCAAACACAACCATTTCTATGGATCTGATCCTGACCACAGGCCAGTATTTTGCATTCTCCATTCTAATCCCTTCATTTTACAATTAAGAAAAGACATTCAAAGAGATAATATATATTTCCCAAAGCCAAGTAATTGGACCTCAGGGGTGTCGATTCATCTAATTTGGTCACGTTTTAAAAAACAACTTAGTGTCCTCATTTGAGTGCATGGATATTTCCAAATCACTTGGGCCTTCCCTCTCCATTCTTTCTATTACTTTGTTTTTGTCCAGAGGCTAGGATCACATGAAGAAAATATTGCATTCTTCTCTATCAGCCTCATCTGAGCCCTGTCAGCTGCCATTTTTTGAGCAGGACATCTGAATTCTCCTTTCCCAGCAAAGGTAATACTTCTAAAAATGTGCTTGAGGCTACAAACTTGGTATATAATTTTGGCATTAAACTCATACCTCCTCCCTCCACAAAACACATGAATAAATGATGCTTCTACTTTAAAATGGAATGACTTTTATACCATGCTGACTAAGGAAAAAATCCCATGAAATCTGAATAATGTTGGTCTTGGCCAAATAAAAACAGTAGCAATCTAGGATAAAAGCAGACAGGCAAATTCTAATAGGGCATCTGTCCATTCATTTAGAAAAACATAGCTTCTCTTTCACAGAGCTACTGAAGGAGAACCCATATTGAAAGTTGTGATTATTGTTTTAGCTGAGATTCATAAAGAGACTGAACAGCTGCACACTTTATTAGATCTAATCTAAATACCTGCTACTTATATTTTGTGCTGGAAGATATTTATGTTATCAATTCAATTTTATACTAACCATCAGGAAGAATATTCCCTGTAGCTCTGCTGACTCAAAATAATGACTTGTAAGGGCGCGCTAATGACAGAACAAGGGGCAATTATAGACACAGCATGAGCCCTGGAATAACTGTGTGATGTATTTTGTGCACTTGATTGACCTCATGTTCAAGTTCATTTGTGCCTCACTATTGTAGATAAGGCCTATGCCTCAGGGTATATGCCTTGTTAATTTCAATATAAGACAGAATGGATTAGATCAGATGGCTCAAACAAAAAAACAAAACTGCACCAGAGCTTGGCAGAAAAGTGATGACACATTGGGGTCTACCAGAAGGAACCATCAAATATCTTTCAGGGAAGAATGAGAAGTTAGAATAATCAATATGGACTGTTAATTCATTTCAACTCTTGGGATAACTAAAACAATGTACATTTCCTTATGTCTTTACATGATTATGGTGACTTCTTGGGGAGGACTTGGAATTTATCGTAAAATAAGAGAGGGATAGGAAAACGAAAAGAGAACAAGAACTTACTATAAAATAAAGTTACTGTGAGCTATCCATAGATTGCATTGCTTTAGAGTAAAAGCATTCGGCAGTCTCTTCTGTGCATGTCACTTTGAAATACATAGCTGTTGTGCTATAATTCACTGAATGAGGAAAAGGGAGAAAGATTTTTCTGATGAGTTGTTTATAATCCCAATTTTATACACGCCTACTTAAAGGTGGGGGAGGTGGATAAAACAAGGGGACTGTAGGAGTGAAATTATTGTTTGTTTATTTTCATCCATGTTAGTGTTTACCAAAAAGGAACAAAATCTTTTGTTTTGTTGTGTACAAAATTATAGAGGGAGTTCAAGCACGTAACAATATTGCAGACTGCCTTGAAAATAACGTGGAATAACTGGTACTTATGCAATTCCTCAGAAATATAGCTTTGATTCTAAATTGGCTGAAAAGAGGTGTTCCAAAATAGTAATTGCATCAGTCTGGGCAGTTTGCTAATAGTACCATCTAGTCAACTCTGCCTGCATTTCCAAATTGGTTGTTAGAAAAACCTACAACAGTCTTGGTAAAAACTTGCAATCAATGTTTTCTAAATGATACTGGAAACCACACCTTTGGTCTCCTATTGTGATCCGTGCAATCTTTGAGAAAGGGCATAATTAATATGTAATATTGAATGAAGAAACTTCTTACCCAAAATATACAAATGAAGAACCAACCTAGCAAAGTATGGAGGCAAACAATGCCAAGTGATTAAAAACTGGAATATGGGAATCTATTCTGTGTTTATCTGGCCTGAAAAATTTAGGCTGGAAATGGGTCATAACTGAAGCTATATGAACGTAAGAGCTATTATAGGAACAGACAAGATTCTGATGTTTTCTACATCCATTTTTGCTTCAGATAGTAGAGGAAGAGTAGTATATATATGCTCAAACACTCATTGTTTTTTAAAAAATTGATTTGCAATAAGCTGAATTTTTAAAAAATTTAATCAACATGTTAGATAAAATAACTGATTTTAAGCAGTATGTAGAAAAATAATCATATATGGATTTTCAGATTTCTGTGAGAAAATAGATTTCTGATGGAAAGTTCTTGCTTTAGCGAAGATGTTTCCTGTCCACTAAAGCAATATGCTTGGTGTTAAAAAAAAAAAAAAAAAAAAAAAAAGTATATGATTTGGACTTTTTTTTTATTTTTTTAAGTAGAGATGGGGTTTCACCATGTTGGCCAGGCTGGTGTCAAACTCCTGACCTCAGGTGATCCGCGTACCTTGGCTTCCCAAAGTACTGTGATTACAGATGTGAGCTACCAGGCCCGGCTTCAATTTGGACATATTTTGACTAGAAAGTATCTATTCATCTTTTGTGTAGTAAAGTAATTTTCCTCTGGAAGACACCTACCAACTTTCATTTCACTTATTTGGTGATGCTCATGACTCAATCCCTGGCATATGATGTAGGTTTGGCCAATCAGGCCTTCTCATTTTTCCTGGCTATAGTAATTTCAAACAGAGTATTTGATACAGTTAAGAGCCAACGGAGAGTCCCACCCTGAAAATTTCCTGCAATTACTGAGAAAAGCACTGGGTTCGAACCTGGAAGCATTTGGCCTAGAGCTATTGGCAGCCTTGCCAACATTAAACAGGGCCTGAGAATGACTCCATCAAAACAGAAGACAGCCCCACAAGATAAAGTAAAAGTAAATTCTGATGCATTTATTTAGTTATTAAATTATTCACTCAACAAATATTTATTAAAACATTTATTAGGGACCAGGACATGTGTAGTGAGGACAAGAGTAATATAAATTTTTAAATAATTTCAGAGTGATAGGAGAATGTAAAACTAATAAGGCAAAACATACTAAGAAGGACTAGGTAGGTGTTCTATATAGTCAAAAGCATGGGGCAGCAAACTACATCAGATGGACCAAATGTCGTTTGTACATTTTGAAAGCATTATTACAAGGGAGAGAGGAGGTAGACCATGCCACAGATACCGTATGTGGCTATCAATGCCTAAAATTCTTACTATCTGTCCCTTTATAGAAAAAATTTGCTGTTCTACCAAATAGTTGTCAAGAATTTTTTCTGTTCCTCTACAAGCATGTCACTTATCTCATCAAAAAGTAGAGTTTATTTCACCACTGACTGTATCTTGGCTGGGCTTGTAAACATTTTTGGCCAACAGAATGATGTAGAAGTAACATTCTAAGATTTCTAAGCCTAGATATTAAGAGGCATTGTAGCTTTTACTTTTACTCTTGCAAACCAGACCCCATGTAAGGAAGTCTAGTCTATTATTCTAGAGAGAGAGAGTGAAAGATGTGAGACCATGTGGAGAGAAAAGCCACAGTACTAAGTCCCTAGACACATGAATGGAGCTATATTTGGTCCTCTAGCCTAAGTCAAGGCTCTTCTGCCAATAGTTCCCATGTGAAGCAGAGATAAACCATTCCTACTAAACCCCACCGAGAATTCCTGACTCACAGAATAATAAGCAATAAAATGATGGCTGCCTTAAGCAACTACATTCGGGTATGCTTTTTTTTGCAGTAACAGATAAGTAAAACAGAAGTTGGTACCAGAATTAGAGTTGGCTGTGACAGAAACCTGAAAGACAAAGCATCATCTCTGGGCTTGGGTAGCAGGCAGAGGCTTGATGGAAGGTGAGGAACCTTTAAGGGAAGTTTGGAAAGCATTGAACAAAATCCTATAAAAGACTGGAGAAAGGATGATTTGTGTTACATAGTGGTGGTACATTTAACAACATTTGTGAATCTGGATAAGATTTTTAAGCATAAGATTAAACGTGCCAATTGATTTCTTATAGCTGTGTATGATTAATTATAGGAGGGAAATAGAGACTAAAGAAAAAGTGTTTCTTTTTCAAGCATAATTTAGAGAAAAATAGAGAGGACCCAGGATAATTTTGCCAGTGAGAAAAATGTTCTGAAAGTAAGAAATGGCCTCCAAGCAAAGATCAAATCAAGAATATGTCCATAAAATTCTTGGTTAAGAATTCAGAGAATTTAAAGTGATGGGTGTTATACCTTTGACTGAGTTAAGACACATCTAAGAATCTTAAGACAATGCCTCACAGCAATCTGATATTCCCAAAGTAGAGAGATATTTGCCTCAATATTTATATATATCTGAAAAGATTCAGATATCTGAAAAGTTCCAGATATCTGAAAACCTCATAAATATTTTAAGAGAGCAACAGTGACAGAAGCACTGCCAGCTTGGATTAAATGAAATTGAGACAGTGGAAAATAAAGAGAGGCCTCTGAGCCCCAGGTTTCTGTGAGTAGGAAGCAGGGAGAGGAAGCAGCTAAACTGCAAACTCAGGAATTTTCAGTGCATGCAACCCTGAGTGAGGGAAAACAGTGGACTAGTGGACCCCTATCAAGGAGTAGAAGAATCAGGCCCTAATGAATAAACATTTTATTGAATAGGTGAAGTAGATGATATGTCGAGAAGGATTTCAGAATTGCTACAGACCAGGAACTACGATGGGCCTTCCTTCTCCCATTGCTGACTGACAGTGTCTATTGCAGTTAGCCTGTCCTTGTCTCACCGCTGTATGTTGGTGTGGGAAAAGGATAACCCAACTTTTAATTCTGAAATCTCAAGACCAAGAGAAACTAAATTCAAATGGGCTTATCCTCTCCAGAGCAGATGTGCATCACAAAACCCTGAATTTTAAACCTGATGCTATACTGAAAAAGTCTAATACCCAGCATCTGTAAGAAACTTAAATTAAAAAAAAAAAAAACCCTCTTAAAAAGTAGGCAAAGGACATGGACAAACACTTTTCAAAAGAAGATATATATGCAACCAAGAAGCATATTTAAAACAGCTCAACATCACTGATCATTAGGGAAATACAAATCAAAACCACAAGATACCATCTCATGCCAGTCAGAATGGCTATTACTAAAATGTCAGAAAATAACAGATCTGGTGAGGTTGTGGAGAAAAAGGAACACTTACATACTGTTGGTGTGAATGTAAATTAGTTCGACTATTGTGGAAAGCAATGCGGTGATTTCTCAAAAAGATAAAAACAGAACTACCATTTGATCCAGCAATCCCATTACTGGGTGTGTACCCAAAGGAATATAACTCATTCTATCTAAAGACACATGCACATGTATGTTCACTGCAGCACTATTCACCATAGCAAAGACATGGAATCAAACTAAATGCCCATCAGAGGTAGACCGGAAAAAAATAATGTGGTATATATACACCATGGAATATTATGCAGTCATAAGAAAAAAACAAAATCATGTCCTTTGCAGGAACCGGATGGAATTGGAGAGCATCATCCTTAGCAAACTAATGCAGCAATGGAAAACTAATGCAGGAATAGAAAACTATATATGGCATGTTCTCACTTATGAGTGGAAGGTAAATGGTGAGAATGCATGAACATGAAGAATGGGAAAACAGACACTGAGGCCTACCTGAGTTTGGAAGGCAGGAGAAGGAAGAGGATAAGGGAAAATAACTAATGGATACCAGGCCTAATACCTGGGTGACAAAATAATCTGCACAATAAGCCCCCATGATGCAAGTTTACCAACCTAACAAACCTGTACATGTACTCCTGAGTTTAAATTAAAAGTCTAAAAAAATACCCTGTTGCTATAATTGGACAATATTTGAGGGTCTTCAGGGAGTGAATATATTTTGCACATGGGAACAAATGTGAAAGGACATAGCCAGAAGGTGGACTGAAGAAGATTATCTGCAAAAATGGCCACCAACAATCATTGAACACACATATCACAACTCCCACCAAGAGAGGGAGTCTATTTTCCCACCACTTGAATCTATGGTGGTCTTGTGACTTGTTTTGAACAATAGAATAAGGTAGAAATGATGATGTGGTTTGGCTGTGACCCCACCCAAATCTCATCTTGAACTGAAGCTCCCATAATTCCCACTTGTCATGGGAGGGACCTGGTGGGAGGTAATTGAATCACAGCAGCAGGTCTGTCCCATGCTGTTCTTGTGATAGTGAATAAGTCTCACATGATCTGATGATTTTTAAAAGGGGAGTTCCTCTACACAAACTCTCTTGCTTACCGCCACGTAAGACATGCCTTTGCTTCTCCTTTGCCTTCTACTATGATTGTGAGGCCTCCCCAGCCATGCTGAACTGTGAGTCCATTAACCCGCTTTCCTTTATAAATTACTCAGTCTCAGGTATGTCTGTCTTTATTAGCAGCGTGAGAACAGACTAATACAAATGCCATTCTGAGATTTCCAAACCTAGGCCTTTACAGGCCTAGAGCTTTAGCTCTTAGAAGGCAGCTACCATACAGAAAAGTGCAGACTATCCTGCTGGAGAGATAGTACACAAGGAAAGAGAAGATCCACAGGATGAGAGATTGTGTGAGGAGAGAAGCCAAGTGGAGAAGAACTGAGGTGCCACACTGAAAGGTCAACACCAAGGCATATTGGGGCCTCCAGCACTAGTCGATCCACTCAGCCAACACCACACAGAGTAGAGGCAAGCAGCCCACTGAATCTTTCCTGAATTCCTGACACACAGAATCATAAACAATAAGTCCCTGTTTTAAGCCACTAAGCTTTTGGTGGTTTGTTATAAAGCAAGAGATAAAAGACAGGTGTCTATTTTATATAGAGTAGCCAAAGAAGCTCTGTCACAGTCAGTGCAGGCTGCTATAACAAAACACAATGGACTGGGTGGCTTAAAGAGCAAACATTTATATCTCATGTTTCTGGAGGCTGGGAAATCCAAGAACAAGGTGCCAACAGGTTCAGCTCCTGGTGAAGGTTCACTTCCTGATTCACAGATGGCAGTCATCTCACTGGGTGCTCACATGGCCTTTCCTTGATGCTTGTACGTGGAAAAAGAAAGATCTCTCTCCCTCTTTCTCTCTTATAAGGACACTAATCTAGTTATAAAGATCCCCCCTTAAGATATAATCTAAATTTAATAACCTCCCAAAAGCTTTACCTCCAAATATCATCACTTTGGGGGGTTAGGGCTTTAGCATACGAATTTTGGGGGAATACAAGCATTGAACTCATAACAAGTACTATCTAAGGAAGTGACATCTGAACAGAGATTATAATGCTATGGATGAGGAAACTATGTTCAAACCGAACATTCCAGGCAAACAAACATTGCTGTGAGGCTTAATTGACATAATGTATTCTAGAAACTTTGAGAAGTTTACTGAAGCTGAACTGGCATGGATCAGACGAGGAATGGAAAGACATGACGTCAGTGAATAGAAGGAATTCAGGCACTGTAGGAACTTTTAGTCTAAAGAAAAGGAATTTTAATTTTATTCTAAGAGTGTGTTCCTGAATCAAGCTTACTACTTTAGAATGTTTAAGTTTTATAAAACAATAAATTCTGTTTGTCTCTCTTTTGCTTGCATCTGAAAAATCCCTATCTAACTAAACAATCAGATGCACTAAGATAATTAATTGAAAGGAAATAATATTTTAACACCTTATCTTGAATTTTTAGAATAATATTACTTTAATATAAGGGTAAAGGTCAAGATAATATTTATCCAGATATCCAAGTCCTGCACAAAAATGGGATCCCCTGAAAGGTAGAATACACTAGTGGTTTCCAGTGTATTTAGGTTTGGTAGATTATCTACAAACACACAAACATACTACATATATGTATATATGTATACAATATGTATATATACACATATCATACATATATGTATATATGTATTGTATATTTATAATTATATGTATTATATATTATATAATTATAAAAATATATATATAATTATATATAATACATATATACATATGTAATACTTATAGACACATACACACATATACATATATAGTGTGTGTGTGATTTCATAGTTTATTTTAATGGAAGATTTAAGAACTATCTGTATCATATTAGTTTCCTATTTCTGTTGTAACAAATTGCCACACACTTGGTGGCTTGAAACAAAAAATTTATTCTCTCATAGCTCTGGAAGCCAAAAGTCCAAAATCACAGTGTCAGCTAGGCAGCGTACTCCCTCCAGAGATTTCAGCAAGACAAATTTTCTTGCCTCTTCCAGATTCTGGTGGCCTCAGGCATTCCTTGTGGCTTTTATTACTCCAATCTCTACCCCCATCCAAATTGCTTTCCCTTATTTTATGGCCCTTATACGAATATTTGTCGTTGGATTTAGGACCCAACCAATTAATACATGATAATTTCATCTCAAGATCCTTAACTTAATTATATCCATAATAACCTTTTCCCAAACAAGGTCACATTCACAGGTTACCAGGGATTAGAACTTGGATACATTTTTTAGCTGGGTGGAGGCAGGTTAGCATTCAACTCCCTACAATACTAAAAGCCTGTTTTTAAATCAAAGGAAAGAAGTAAAACGTTGTGAAATGGCTAAAGCACCATTTCAAGGAACCAAGTTTGAAAGTCAATACATTAATTTCAAAAGCATATGTTACTTTATTTTATTTTTATTGTTCAGATTTCACAGAATAATAAACATTTCACAGAATAATAAACATTAAAAAGGACAAATAGAAGAAATCAGCTTATATTTTTATGTATTGCATATCCACAGCACTAGCCTATTTAAGACATTTGAAACCATTGAAAAACTGATTTTGAGACTCCCAATACTTCATATAGCAACCTCCATCTCCATACATAAAAAATTTCTTATTTTCATCTTGCTTTCACTGGAGCCATCCTTACTCCATTTACAATGTGAATTACAATTAGATTGCTGCCCTACGTGTCTGAAGGTGACTCAGTAGAGAACAGAAGAGGGAATCACTGTGATAGAGATGAGCTTGGTGATATCCATCAAACAAACAAAAAGAGCATCCTGTGAATCTTTTTCATGATTCATTAAGTTAAACGTCCAAATTAAAAATAATGATAGAAAAAGCAGAGATTAAAAATAACACTGAGAAGAAGTATTATATGATTATGTGATTTAAATCCATATTTAATGGCAATTTTCATTTCTGACTACAAGTGTAAATAATGGGTCTATACTCTGAAAGTGTATTTACACTCTACAAGTGTAAATAATGAGTCTATACCCTGAAAACCTGTTTACACATCCCTTATGTTGAAAAATTTGTAATTCTCATGTCTAAGAATATCTTTTTGGTCAGAATGATTTTTGTTTCAAGTGACAGAAAATATTACTCAAATTGGATTTAGAAAAACAGGAATAAGTAAAACAAAAACAAAAGCAAACACAACTACTACAAAATCCAGCTTAGTCCATTTTATGCTGCTATAACAGAATACCACAGACATGTAATTTATAAAGAACATAAACTTATTTTCTCACAGTTCTGGAGGCCGGGAAGTCCAAGATGAGATCACTGGCAAGCGAAAACCTGGTCTCTTTTCTTCCAAAATGGTGCCTATGCTGTGTTCTCCAGAGGAAAGAATCTCTATATCCTCACATGGCAGAAGAGCAGAAGAAAGAGAATTCACTCCTGCAAACCTTTTTGATAGAAGCATGAATCTATTCACCAGGGCTCTGCAGCAGTAATTCCCATTAGGCCCCACCTAGTATTTGGCCCCACTTCTTATTAGGCCCCACCACCCAACACTGCTGCATTTATGACTAAGTATTCTTTTCTTTTTCTTTTTTTCTTTTTCTTTTTTTTTTTTTTTTTGTTTTTTAGATGAAGTCTCACTCAGTCATCCAGGCTGGAGTGCAGTGGGGTGATCTTAGCTCACTGCATCCTCTGCCTCCTGCCTGAGCCTCCTGAGTAGCTGGGACTACAGGCACATGCCACCACGCCCAGCTAATTTTTGTATTTTGGTAGAGCCAGGGTTTTGCCATGTTGACCAGGCTGGTCTTGAACACCTGACCTCATGTGATCCACCTTTCTCGGCCTCCGAAAGTGCTGGGATTATAAGCATGAGCCACTGTGCCGAGCTGAGTGACTACATTTTCAATAGATGAATCTTTGAGGGAACAAATACATTCAAACCATAGCAACAATCTTAGTAACTTATTTAATGAGAGTCTAGAATTTCAACTATGGATGGATCCAGATTCTAAATGAGTTTCTCTCCATAACTTAAATCATTTTTCCTATGCATCGGCTTTTTCCTTGAATAAAGTTCTGCCTAAAGTGTTCTCCTGCAAGTTGGGTTACATTCTTTTGGGTTCAAATAGAGTAAAAAAGTAAATGTTTTTCTCTTAAACACCCCAGTAAAAGTCACAACATTACTTTGATTGGATCATGTGCCTAATCCTGAACCAACCATTGCAGGTGGAAAGATATAATGCTCTCATTGGCCAAGACTAACATATGCCCAGCCCTGAAAACCTGAGTAAAGTCAACCCAATATCAGTAGAAATTTAGGTTGTCTATTTGCATTTTTATTATAGACATGTCTACAAGGAATATTCTTATGTATGTCATTGCACTATTTTCTGATTATTTCAATATAATAAATTCTTAGAAGTGGTATTGCCGTGTCAATGTGTACACACATATTCTAAACTTTCCTAAAATTGTATAAAATTGCCTCCTATAGAGTAACATCAATTTGTATTTCAATTAGTAATATATGAATTTACCTTTACATGGTCTCATTATATGCAGGTATTATTATTATTATTATTATTAACCTTTTTTATGTTGAAAGACAAAATAACTTAATTCATGTTTACATATTCTTGTTGAAACTTCTTAAGGTTGCAAACATTAAAACACTTTAGTCATAAGTACTTGAAATATCTCCCACATAACCACAATACCATAATCATACCCACAAAATTCCAACTTTGATAAAACTAATATTTCAACTATCTAATAAAGTCCATAGTCATTTTTTCCAATTGACTTCAAATGTGCTCTTCCCTGGGTTTTATAACCAGGAGAAACTTTAGTCATCGGGCTAAAGTGTCACAGGATATTCTGTCACAGGAAGGACAGTAACAGAGCCTATGCTGTTCTGACCAGTTTCTCTTTATCTCAGGATGTTGTATTCCCAGCACATTCTATAATTATTATTGAGAACTACAAGGGATAATACAAGAAGAGCTGGGCTGGCCAAGGCCACCCCAGGACTTGTCTTGTAATTGGCTTCTTTCTCTTAGCACGATGTCCTCCAGGTTCAACTATGTTGTCAGAAACAGTTCTTTAAGGCTGCATGATACACCATATTTTGTTTATCTCTTCATCCATTACTGGGCATTTAGGTTGCTTCCATGTCTTGGCTGCTACTGTCAATATTGTTGCAGTGAACATGAAAATGCATGTATCTTTTTGACATCCTGATTTAGGTTCCTTCCTTTGGATATATACATACAAGTGGAATTGCTGGACCATATGGTAATTCTATTTTTAATTTTTAGAAACCTCTAAACTATTTTCCATACTTACGGTACTAATTCACATTCCCACAAACAGTGTGAAAGGGTTTCCTTTTCTCCACATTCTTGACAACACCTGTTAGCTTTTGTAATTTTTGATAATTGTCATTCTAATGGGTGTGAGGTGATATTTCATTGTGGTTTTTTCATTTCCTTGGCAGTTAAGTTGTGCACTTTTGGCCATTTGTATGTCTTTTGTTAAGATATGCTAATTAAGTTCTTTTGTCCATTTTTAAAATTGTGTTGTTTGCCTTTTTGTTAATTTGAATATTAACACATTATCAGACGTATAGATTGCAAACATTTTCTCCCATTTTATAAGTTGTCTCCTCACTCCATTGTTTTCTTTGCTGTTCAAAAAATTTTCAGTTCGATTCAATCCCAGTTGTCAATTTTTGCTGTTTTTCCTCATGCCTTTGGATAATTTATAAGAAATCTTGGCTGGGAGCGGTGGCTCACACCTGTAATCCCAGCACTTTGGGAGGCTGAGGCGGGCAGATCACAAGGTCAGGAGATCAAGACCATCCTGGCTAACACGGCAAAACCCTGTCTCTACTAAAAATACAAAAAATTAGCCGGGCGTGGTGGTGCGCGCCTGTAGTCCCAGCTACTTGGAGGCTGAGGCAGGAGAATGGCGTGAACCCGGGAGGCGGGGCTTGCAGTGAGCCAAGATCACGCCACTGTACTCCAGCTTGGGTGACAAAATGAGACTCTGTCTCAAAAAAAAATAAGAAAAGAAATCTTATTGCCCAGACCAATGTCAATAAACTTTCCCCCTCTGTTTCCTTCTATTAGTTTTACAGTTTTAGGATATATGTTTAAGACTTTAATCCATTTTTAGTTGATATTTGTATATGACATGAGAAAAGAGTATAATTTCATTTTTCTGCAGGTAGATACCCAGTTTTACCAGCACCATATTTCAAAGAGACTAAATTTTTTACATTGTGTGGTCTTGGCATGCTTGCAATGATCTTGTAAATTTACATGTGTTGGCTTATTTCTAGACTTTGTGTTCTGTTCCATTGGTCTATATGTTTGTTTTTAGTCTGTTGCCATGACATTTTGATTACTATAGCTTTGTAATATATTTAAAATCAGATAGTGTGAAACTAACTTTTTCTCTTTCAAAATTGTTTTGATGATTCAGAGTTCCTTGAGAGTCCACATGAATTTTAGGATAGTGTTTTTTCTATTTCTGTTAAAAATGTGATTGGAATTTTGATAGGAATTGCATTTAATCTATAGATTTGAGTACTATGAATATTTTAATAATATTAAATTCCACAATCCATGAACATAGGCTATCTTCCCATTTATTCGTATCTTCTCCAATTTTTTTAAATAACGATTTTGTAATTGCCAGTGTATGGACCTCTCATCTTTTTGGTTAAATTTATTCCTAAGTATGCATTTTTTTCTATTCTATTGTAAATGGCATTGTTTTCTTGATTTCTTTTTTGTAGAGCTCGATGTTAATTTTTGTGTGATAATTTTTTATTCTACTATTTTACTGAATTAGTTGAATATGCCTATTTCTGATAGAAGAGTGCTGAGGTCTCCAAGCATAATTGTGGATTTATTTATTTATTTCTTCTTCTTGCCTATCTATCAGTTTTTGCCTCACATACTTTGACACTCTGTTTTTACACACACACCTGTTAAGAATTGTTATACAGTTTCGGAGAAGTGGTTCCTTATTATTTTGTAATGCCCCTCTTTGTTAGCCCTGATAACTTTTCTTGCTTGCTCTTTTCTTGCTCTGAACTCTGCTCTTTCAGAAATTAACATAGCTACTTCTGCTTTCTTTTGGTTATTGTTAGCAACGCATCTCTTTCTCCATCCATTTACTCTTAATCTAAATGAATTTTTTTTTTTTTTTTTTTTTTTTTTTTTTTTTGGAGACTTAGTTTTGCTCTTGTTGCCCAGGCTGGAGTGCAATGGTGTGATCTCAGCTCACTGCAACCTCCACCTCTTGGGTTCAAGCAATTCTCCTGCCTCAGCCTTCCTGAGTAGCTGGGATTACAGGCATGTGCCACCACACCCAGCTACTTTTGTTTTTTGGTAGAGACATTTCTCCATGTTGGTCAGGTTGGTCTCGAATTCCTGACCTCAGATGATCTGCCCGCCTCAGCCTCCCAAAGTGCTGAGATTACAGACATGAGTCACCGCGCCCAGCCTATCTATATGATTCTTTATATTTCAAATGAGTTTCTGGTAGACAATTTATAGTTAGCTCTTGTTTTTATCTGATGATTCCGGCTTTTAATGGGTGTATTTGGGCCATTGACATTTAAAGTAATTGTTAAAACAGTTGGATTAACACCTACCATTCTTGTTACCATTTTTTATTCATTGCTCTTGTTCTTTCTTTCTATTTTTGTTTTTTATTCTCTCCCTACCTTTTGTGGTTTTAATGGAGCATTGTACATATTTTTATTCTCTCTCCTTTCTTAGCATATTATACTTCTTTCTTTAATACATTTTTTTGTGGTCGGCCTAGGGTGTGCAATATTACAGAATTCATTAGCAACAAATCGAAGTTCAATTTCAAATAACACTATGCCACTTCAAGGGTAGAATGAGTACCTTAAAATTACAAAATAATTATAATCTCTTCCTTTCATCTCTTATATCACTGCTGTAATGCATTTCACTTATATGTCAACACATGTAAATAAGCAGCATGTGTGTGTATAATCAAATACATTGTTACTATATTATTTTGAATGAACAATTATCTGTTACATCACTTAAGAAAAATAAGTTTATTTTATCTTCACTATTCCTTTCTTGATTTTCTTCCATTCTATATGTAGATCCTAGCTTTTACATATATTACTTTCCTTCTCCCTAATAAACTTCTATTAATAATTCTCACAAGGCAGATTTATGGGCAACAAGCTCCCTCAATTTTTATTCATCTGATAAAGTCCTTATTTCATTTTCACTTCTGAAAAATAACTTTTCTGGGTATAGATTTCAGGACAGTGGATTTTTTCTTTCAACATTTAAAATATTGCCCTCCACTCTCTTCTTGCTTACATAGTTTCTAAGGAGAAATCAGATGTAATTCTTATCTTTGCTCCTCTATGGGTAAGGTGTCCCCAATCACCAAACTCTGGCTTCCTTCAACAGTTTTTCTTTCTCTTTGATTTTTTTCAGTTTGAATACTATAGGCCTTGGTATCTTTTTTTGGCAATTCTCCTGTTCAGTGTTGTCTGAGTTTTCTGGATTGATGTCAAATATTAATTTAGGGGAATTTTCAGTCATTATTGCTGTATATATGTCTTGTTTCTTTGTCTCTTTCTTCTCCTTATGATATTCCCCTTATGCATGTGTTACATCTTTTGTAGTTCTCCTACAGTGTTTGGGATATTCTATTCTCTTGTTTGTTTGTTTGCTTGCTTGCTTCTTTAGTTTTAGAAATTGGTATTTAAATATCCTCAGGCTCTGTAACTTTTTTTTTTCTTTTTTTTTTTTTTTTTTTTTTTTGGAGACAGAGTTTTGTTCTCATCACCCAGGCTGGAGTGTAACGGCATAATCTCAGCTCACTGCAACATCCACCTCCTGGGTTCAACCAATTCTCCTGCCTCAGCCTCCCAAAATAGCTGGGATTACAGATGCTCACCACCATGACAAGCTATTTTTTTGGTATTTTTAGTTGAGATGGGGTTTCACCATGTTGGCCAGGCTGGTCTTGAACTCCTGACCTCAGGAGATCCACCCACCTCAGTCTCCCAAAGTGCTGGGATTACAGGCATGAGCCACCATGCCCAGCCAGACTCTGTCATTCTTTCCTCAGTCATGTCTAGTCCAATAATGAGTTAAACAAAGGCATTCTTCATTTCTCTTACAGTGAAGCATTTCTTATTCTTTCTTAGAAGTTTTACTTTTCTGTTTATATTCCCCATCTGTTCTTACCTTCTCTCTACTTTATCTGTTAGAGCCCTTAGCATATAAATCACACTATTTTAAATTTACAGACAGTAAACTCCAATATCCCTGCTACACCTGAGTCTGGTTGTAATTCAGTCTCTTCAAACTGTGTTTTTTTTCTTTTGGTATATCTTACGATTTTTTCTTGATAGTCAAACATGATGCACTGGGTAAAAGGAATTGCAGTAAGTAGGCCTTTAGTAATGTGAATGTAATCTTTTTATTATTGGAGTGACTTGCCTCAATGTTTATGACTGCTGACTGATTAGGGTGGTGGTTGCTGAATTTTGTGGTGGCTGTGGCAATTTCTTGAATGAAGGCAACAAAGAAGTTTGTGATATTGATCGATTCTTTTTCACAGAAAAAAATTCTCTGTAGCATGTGCTCTTATTTGATAGCATTTTACCCTCAGTAGAACTTTTTTCAAAACTATAGTCAATCCTCTCAAACTGTGCTGCTGTTTTATCAACTGAGTTTGTGTAACAGTATGAATTCTTTCTTGTCATTTTAACAATGTTCACAGCATCTTCACCAGGAGTATTTTCTATCTCAAAAAAATCACTTGTTTTCCTCATTCATAAGAAGCAACTCCTCATCTGTTTTACCACGAGATTGCAGCAATCAGTCACATCTTTGGGCTCCACTTCTAATTCTCTAGTTCTCTTGCTCCTTCCACTACATCTGCAGTGACTTCCCCTATTGAAGTTTTGAACCCCTCAAAGCATCCCTGGAGACTGGAATCAGCTTCTTCCAAACTCCTATTAATGTTGATATTTTGACCTCCTCCCATGAATCATGAATGTTCTTAATGGCATTTAGAATGGGAAATTCTTTCCAGAAGGTTTTCAATTTGCTTTGCCCAGATCTATCAGAAGAATCACTATCACAGCTATAGTCCTATTAAATGTATTTCTTTAATAGGACTTGAAAATCAGAATTACTCTTTTATCCCTGGGCTATAAAACAGATGGTGTTAGCAGCATAAAAACAACATTAAACTCTTTGTATATCTTCATCAGAGCTCTTGGGTAACTGGGTGCATTGTCAATGAACAGTAATATTTTGAAAGGAATCTTTTTTCTGAAAAGCAGGTCTCAGCAGTGGGTTTAAATTATTCAGCAAACCATGCTATAAACAGACGCACTATCATCCAGGCTTCGTTGCAGAGCACAGGCAGAGTAGATTTAGCATAATTCCTAAGGGCCCTAGGATTTTCAGAATGGTAAATGAGCATTGGCTTCAACTTAAAGTCACCAGCTCCATTAGCCCCAAACAAGACTTAACCTGTCCTTTTAAGCTTTGAAGTCAAGTATTAACTTTTCTTCTCTAACTACAGAAGTCCCAGATGGCATCTTCTTCCAATATAAGGTTGTTTCATCACATTGAAAATCTATTGTTTAGTGTAGCCATCTTCATCAATGATCTTAGCTAAGTCTTCTGGGTAACTGGCTGCAGCTTCTCCATCAGCACTTGTAGCCATATTTTGCATTTTTAGGTTATGAAAAACTTCCTCACCTCTCTTGTCTTCATAGAATTGAAGAGTTATCTTCTCTGAATTAGGCTTTGACTTAAGGTAATGTTGTGGCTGATTTAATCTTTTATCCAGACCATAAAATTTTCTCTATCAGCTATCAGGCTGTTTTGCTTTCTTATTGTTCACGTGTACACTAGAGTACAACTTTTTACTGCCTTTAATAACTTTTCCTTTGTGTTCACAGTTTGGCTATTTGGTGCAAGAGATCTAGCTTCCAGCCTGTCTCAGCTTTCAACATCCCTTCTTCACCAAGCTTAATCATTTCTAGCATTTGATTTATATGAAAGATGTGAAACTCTTCCTTTTATTTGAACACTTAGAAGTCACTGTAGGGTTATTAATTGACCTAATTTTTATATTCTGTGTCTCAGAGAATAGAGAGCCCTGAGGAGAGGGAGAGAGCTGATGAACAGCTGATCTGTACAGCAGTCAGAACACACACAACATTTATCAATTAAGTTCATTGTCATCTGAATGCAATTTGTTGCACCCCAAAACAATCACAATAGTAACACCAAAGGTCACTGATCACAGATATTCATAGCACATATAAAATAAGTTTGAAATATTGTAGTAATTGCCAACATGTGACACTGAGACACCAAAGTGAGCATATGCTGTTGGAATAATGGTGCTGAACAACTTGTTCACTGCAGTGTTGTCACCATCCCTCAGTTTTTTAAAAAATGTAACGTCTGCAAAGTTC
This sequence comes from Theropithecus gelada, assembly GCF_003255815.1. Taxonomy (NCBI): domain Eukaryota; kingdom Metazoa; phylum Chordata; class Mammalia; order Primates; family Cercopithecidae; genus Theropithecus; species Theropithecus gelada. The sequence goes on from NW_020257621.1 coordinate 255,099, forward strand.
ATTAAATTGAAGTGCAGTAAAATGAGATATGTCTGTAACAGAAAATTTAGGCAAATGTTTGGATTATATTATGTACACATACTCAAATTAGTAAACCTTTTAGCTAGGTTTTTGCCTATGGCAACATGGACATAATGGCCATTCTTGTTCTGCTACTTTCTTTATCGTGGGTGTGCCTTTGCATATGACATCATTTTCTCATTTCTTCTATCACTAATGTTTGTGTTGTTGCAGGTCCAGGATTCGCTGGTATGCTATAAACTTATGACCTATCTCTGATGATAATCTAGTCTCTTACCCAAGGGGAGAAACTTTAAGAGTTGCCAACCCTTTATATGTCCTCTTCATATGGTCAGAGCCTATTCGATCTCAGCTACAGATTACAGAAAGCCCAAATCAAATGATTTTATGCCAGAAAGGAATTTATTAGCTCTTCTGAATGGAAAGATCAGAGCAGTAGAGCTCACTTCAGGTACAGATTGATGTTACAATGACACTCTTCTGACCTGGCTCTGCTCTCTTCTGTGTGCTAGCTTTGTTCTTAGACAGCTTTTCTTTTGCATTTCTATGATAAGTGAATCCAATCCAGATCTTCTCTTCTAAACTGTAAGCCCACAGGAAAGAATGAGAGATGCTTTCCAGAATTTTCAGAAAGGTTTCATTGTATCACTAGTTCTAAATGATTCTAATTAGGTAATGGACTCACTTCTGATTTAATCACTGTGCATAGCTAAGGCTCGGGCTATATGATGCACTAGTGAATAAAGAATGAAGTCAACTCTCCTGGAAAACCTTGGAAAGACAGCTGGTGATGGTGGGTGGCTCCTAGGAGAATTGAGATAGTTAGTAGAAGGTGGTCGAATAGACACCAGGCAGCCAAATCAACATGTTGTGTACTCTGGAAAACTGGAGCTAATTTGTGGTTATCTACATCATCTGGTCTTTGATGAACAACTCAAATGTATATTTAATTAGTTTGTAATATTTTTTCTTTTTCATCAGATATCGGGGGAACCCATCCCCAATATTTCAACATAGGTTCTTTGTATTTTCCCTAAGTGTCGGCCGGTCTGAGAAATAAAGAGAAAGAGTACAAAGATAGGAATTTTACAGCTGGGTCGCTGGGGGTGACATCACATATCAGTAGGTCCGTGATGCCCACTTGAGCCACAGATCAGCAAGTTTTTATTAAGGATTTCAAAAGGGGAGGGAGTGTATGAACAGGGAGTAGGTCACAATGATCACATGCTTTAAAGGGCAAAAAAGGAGAACAAGATCACATGCTTCTGAGGAAACAGGGCAAGGACAAAGCAAAGATCACAAGGCAAAGGGCAAAATTAGAATTACTGATGAGGGCCTGTGCAAGCTCCACCTCCCAGATTTACACCATTCTCCTGCCTCAGCCTCCCGAGTAGCTGGGACTACAGGCACCCGCCACCACGCCCGGCTAGTTTTTTGTATTTTTTAGTAGAGACAGGGTTTCACCGTGTTAGCCAGGATGGTCTCAATCTCCTGACCTCGTGATCCACCCGTCTCGACCTCTCAAAGTGCTGGGATTACAGGCTTGAGCCACTGAGCCTGGCCGATAAACATCTTAAACAACAGAAAACAGGGTTCGAGAGCAGATAACTGGTCTGACCTCAAATTACCAGGGCGGGGATTTTTCCCTATCCTAATAAGCCTGAGGATACTGCAGGAGACCAGGGTGTATTTCAGTCCTTAACCGCATAGGACAGACACTCCCAGAGTGGCCGTTTATAGACCTCCCCCCAGGAATGCAGTTCTTTTCCCAGAGTATTAAGTATCAATATTCCTTGCTAGGAAAAGAATTTAGTGATATCTCTCCTACTTGCACGTCTGTTCACAGGCTCTCTGCAAGAGGAAAAATATGGCTCTTTTTGCCCGACCCCGCAGGTAGTCAGACCTTATGGTTGTCTTCCCTTGTTCCCTGAAAATCACTGTTATTCTGTTCTTTTTCAAGGTGCACTGATTTCATATTGTCCAAACACACGTTTTACAGTCAGTTTGTACAATAGTGGTCCTGAGGTGATGTACATCCTCAGCTTATAAAGATAACAAGATTAAGAGATTAAAGTAAGAGTAATATTTGGGAATGGATAAATGTCCATGAAATCTTCACAATTTATGTTCAGAGATTGAAGAAAAGTCAGGCATAAGAAATTATAAGAGTATTATTAGAGAAATGATAAAAGTCCATGAAATCTTCACAATTTATGTTCCTATGTCACAGTTCCAGCCAGTCCCTCCGTTTTGGGTCCCTGACTTCCCAAAACAATCAGATCATATTTACATAATTAGAGTAACAGAATTTTAGTATTTATTCTGTACTTCATTTACTTTGGATGATTTTTCACCTTTAGTCAAAATGCTGTACTCATGGTATCACAATTAATTTCGTTACTATAGAGGAGACTTTGATACCATGAGCTGAAGATTATAACCACAGAGGAAAAGAGAATTGTAGAAACCAAAGAGAAAAAGAAAGAAAAGACTCTGTCTTCATGAAAATGCCCCTCCCATGTTCCCTTTGTAATGATTGATATTTTAAAAGTACATCTTAAATGTGGCTTGTGATTTATTGGTACCTTTGTAATAGATGATATTTTGAAAGTAAATGTTAAATGTGGCTTGTGATTTATTGGTACCATTGTTTTTAAACACACACATACACACACATACATGCACTTTTCTTCATTTTCCCCTAGCGTATGTACTGGATATTTAATAATTAATAATATTGTATAAATGATTAACTGCCATAAATTTCATTTGTATTACTATTATTTTGAATACAAGTTAATACATATGAAGTCAGTCTATGTGTACACAATTGTTTGTATTAAATAAATTACAAGATTGGTGAAATCAGAAGTAAATTTGACAGGACATGTAGTTCATAAGAAATAACTATTGTATAATAGGTGGTACTCACAGGCAAGAACTACAGATATATTCTAAAAGTCAATAATTCTGATAGAACAGGTAGGGAAAAATAATATGAATCAAAAACCTTCTCATATTTGATGTCACTTGCATAGTTATACATTACAAAAATGATGGACTATAATAGAATGAAGCCAAAAAAAAAAAAAACACATCTGACAAAGGAAGTTTTGCAGAGGGATCATTAGTGTTAAATAAATATTCAATATTCACTTTCTAAACATGAATTGTAAAGGCTCTGGGGGCCTGACTCTCACAGAAGTGTAGTTTTGAATTAACAGGATATACAGAGCTCAGTAAAAGTATTTTAGTTCTCAGTCCCTGGGGCCATATAAGGAAAAGAGGGAGATATACAGAGATGTCTGCAAGTATTGTTTCTCTTTTCATTCTACCCCAAGGAAAAAAAAATTGCCATGCATCTTGCTATAATCTGAATATTTATGCCCTTTCCCTGCCAGATGTATATGTTGAAATCTTCAAAACCAAGGTATTAGGAGGTAGGGCCCTTGGGAAGTGATTGAGTCATGGGGCACAGCCCTCATAAATGGGATTAGTGTCTTTATCAAAGAGGCCCAAGAGAGACCACTTGTCTGACTTCTACCATGTGAGGTTACAGCTAGATGATGGCTGCCTATGAAGAAGCAGGTCCTCACCAGATACTTAATCTGCTGGCACCAGATCTTGGACTTTTCAGCCCCCAGAGCTATAATACATTTCTGTGGCTTACAAGGCTCCAATCTATGGTATTCTTTTATAGCAGTTGAACAAAGACACATTCTCTGTAAGCCAATATACTATGTGCATTTTACACATTTACGAGTTTCCAATAAATGTTAGGTACAATTTCCAATGTGACTTAATGTTTGAGTCCACAGTACACTGTAATCTCCACTAAGATCTCAGAATGATTATCTCAAATAACCCTCATTAATAAAACATTAGGTTGACCAAAGACAAAGTAAAAAAGGAAGAGGTAGCTTTAGCTCTTGGGAGAAGTCCTCTTTAAATAACAAGAATAACAGTATGGTGTTATTTATTACCCATAAATAGGGTAATCATTTCAACTTTACAGATTTGCTTAGAACAAATACTAAATCTAAGCTTTGTGGAGAATTCTTTATTTACCTGAAATTACGTGAAAAAAAATTTATGTGTGTGTGTATTTGTATTATTTTATGTGAATACTACTATCATTACTCATATTATTATACTATTGTCTAAAAGTGCAATAAACTAGCATATCAAATCTTGCATATCCTTAGATTTGTGATATTTTAATGTATTTTATGTACATATGCAGCAATTCACCATGTAACCCTCTATTTCCAGTTCAGGAACAAAAATTCATCATTTTGCTCTAACTATAGTAGTTCCTCCTTATCTGTGGTTTTGCTTTCCATGGTGTCAGTTACCCACAGTCAACTGCAGTCCAAAAATGAAAAAAGTCAGAAATAAACAATTCATAAGTTATAAATTATACATCATTCTGCTTAGCATGTTAAAATCTTACACCATCCCACTTCATCTTCCCCAGGATATGAATCATTCCTTTTTCCAGCATATGTGTGCTGTAGATGCTCTCTGACTCCATTAGTCACTTAGTAGTCCTCTTGTTCATCAGGTTGACTGTAATGGTATCACAGTGCTTGTGTTCAAGTAACCCTTATTTTCCTCAATAATGGCCCCCAAGTGCAAGAGTAGTAATGCTGGCATATTGTTATAGTTGTTCTATTTTATTATGAGTTATTGCTGTTAATCTCCTATTGTGCCAAACATATAAACTTTATCAAAGGTATGTCTGTATAGGGAAAAAAAAAAACATACTATATACAGGGTTTGGCACTATAGTTTCAGGAATTCACTGGGGGTCTTGGAACATATATCCTGCTGATATGCAGGAGAACTATATGCTTTCAAAAATTTTCCCAAATCTCTGACTTTCTGAGTATCAGTTACAGAATTGGAGCACAGGATTTCCAGGAAGCATTTTGCTTTACCTCAACACCCAAGATATTATTTTCACTATGTCTAAAATATCTTATCCTGTTAGAAGGAGAAGGAAAAAAAGAAAACTTTTCCATTCCAATTTGATTTGCTTTAGTTTTGTTGCTGATGCCAAGCATAGTTAGAAGAGATGGAAGGTGACAGATAACAGAATAGTCGCTTCTGTGTGGCTTAGAGATGCAAAGCAAAGCATCTTTATTGATATCCTTTTTAAAGAGTTCACCGAGGTGCAGCTCACAGTTATCGAGTGGAATGGAAAACAGAAATCCCTTTGAAAATAAGAGAGAGAATTCAAGGTCAGTCTCCCCTAAGCCAGTAGTCCCTATACTCTCACCTTTTTGGAAATGGTAGATCATTTATCTGGGTTTGTTCACTGGATGCTGATGGTATCACACCTTATCACTCTCTAAAGGAAAACTTGGCTAGCATATTTAAAACAACAATTTATCTTCTCTTGTCCCATAAGCTAATTTGAACCCCAAAATATTTCACTGGGAAAAACATTTACAAGTTGCAATGCTTTTAAGAGATATTAAAACTTTCTTATATCTCTCATTCAAAGTTAAGTTATAGTGAGCATATTGTATCTTAGATGAGTTCACTGTGCCTACTACAATTATAAATTTTAGAAAATATTCACTGCATTCAGGACAAGAGGAGAATTATTGCATTGTTTCTATGTGAGTAGCAACATGTTCTTCTTGGTCATCTTTTCTCTATGTCTTTCATACTAGATTTCTCTAGAGAGAAAACACTTAGGATGAATTGCTGAGTCCATCATGTTACCACTGCACAAGATGCTTAAGCCAGAAGCACTCAAATTTCAGTTCCACCCAAGTTTCTAATTCAGTAGTGTTGATAAAAAGAGTCAAACTTGGTAAAATATTTGAAGAGATTTTTTTGAGCCAAATATGAGTGACCAATGGTCTGTGACACAGTCCTCAAGAGGCCTTGAGAACAGGTGCCTAAGCTGGTCAGGCCACAACCTGGTTTTATACATTTTACAGAAACATAAGACATCAATCAGTACACGCAAGGTGTACATTGGTTAAGTCTGAAAAGGCAGGATAAATGGAAAGGGCGGGGGCCTTCCAGGTCATAGACAGATTCAAAGATTTTCTGATTGGCAATTGGTTGAAAGAGTTATCAATAGGAGGAATTTGGGGTTACAATAAAGAGCTGTGGAGACCAACGCTTTCTCATGCAGATGAAGCCTTCAGGTAGCAGGTTCAGAGAGAATAGATTGTAAGTGTTTCTTATCAGACTTAAGGAGTCTGTCCTATCAAGAATTTCTAAAGGGAAAAGGATATATTTAGGCACGTTGGGAAGGGGGACCTTCCCAACATGGCCTGAACTGGTTTTTCAGGTTAACACTGGAATGCCCTTAGCCAAGAGGAGGGGTCCATTGAGATGGTTGAGGGGGTTAGTTGTTTTTTTTTTTTTTTCTTTTTTTTTTTGGTTTACAGGTGGTTTGGGATGAGGGATGAGAACTTTTAACAATGTTTTATGTGATGCTGATGTTGCTGGTCTGGGAACCACACTATGAGAATCATTAGCCTAATCTATAGTTAATTTATTAGCCATAGAAAATTTATCGTCATAATCATCTATTATTTCATATATAATATCACAGATATCATAGATAATATATTAGAATTAGAAATTCATAAACCGTAGATAAATTGATTAGTCATCAGCATTAGGGTCTTAAATTATTGCTTCATTAGAAGTATGAGGGATATATAAAAACACCTGAACTGTAAATATGCAGAATAGAATAAAATAGATCAAAACTCTACCATATCTACAACAAAATCAATTCAGTGAAAATGATACTTTGATACCATTAAAATATGGGTGTGCTCCAAAAATGTAAGGTTATGTTTTCTTCCAGTAGGTACTTTAGAAACTGTGTTCAATTATGGAAAGATATATTATGTTTTCTTGCACACCTAAGTGTTATGGCCAAAAAAAATTGTAAGTGTTTTATTCATTTATAGTGGTAAGCATTTACTGGTGCTTTCCTACTGACAGCTAACGCAGTGATTTTCAATTGCTGTGCCAAGTTTAATTGATGTGTAAATTTCATATTTGCTTCATCAAATCTTGCTATAGGTGTAAATTTTACACTTCTTACAACGGAATATTCATATTGCCAGATAATTTTGAATGTTCCTATGACACTAGAAACCAAAGTACATTTTTCAAAGAATAAATAAGAAATAAAGTGTAACTTGAAGTCAGAGACAAATAAATAAATAAACAATAACAACAAAAAGAGCTCATGTTTACAGAAATACAGGAGGGTTTTGTTTCATTATTAAGCATGAAAGAGCTATAGGGGCAATAAATAGTTCTTCTCTAAAGTAAAACAACAAATAGCAACAAAGAAAACATTCCTAAGGATGTTTAAATTAAGAGTAAGACAAAAGGAAGTGGTGAATATATCATCCACAGTTACAATTTAATGTTCTGCATCTTTTAATCCCTTCAAGCATGCCTCCCCACAGAAGCTAGTATTATTTAAAATTGCCATAAGATTACAGACAGGATGAAAACCATAGACTTAGAGTTGAATTGCATGATTTATTTAAACAAAACAAGAAGGATAAAGCAGCTATCTCTTCATGTTAACGTGTATTGCTTATGAAAACTAAAGGTACTTAGACTTCACTTCCAAAGAATTGAATCTATGAATTTGGAAGTGACCTCAGGAATCTACATTTATAAATGATTACAGTAAGGACCAACTTGAAAAACTCAGGAAGAGAGGGTAATCGTTAGTAGGTTCTTCTCTATCTCGTCTTTCTTCCTCTACTGCAATAACTTTACCATGCATAAGGATTCACTCCAGATCATTAGCCTTATATTTAGCTACATTATCAAAAAGAAATGCAACATTCCATAAGATACTCCCTTTGTATATTCTGCCAAAGGAAGTGAGTACACATCAACTTCTTATTAAATAGTCTCCTTAAAAATAAGAAATTTAAAGACTTAAATAGGGCCAGGCACGGTGGCTCACAAATGTAATCCCAGCACTTTGGGAGGCTGAGTTGGGCAAATCACCTGAGGTCAGGAGTTCGAGACCGGTCTGCCAACATGGAGAAACCCCATTTCTACTAAAAATACAAAAATCAGCCAGACATGGTGGCGCATGCCTGAAATCCCAGCTATGTAGGAGGCTGTGAGAGGAAAATCACTTGAACCCAGCAGGCAGAGGTTGCCGTGAGCGGAGACCCTGCCACTGCACTCCAGCCTGGGATGACAGAGCCAGACTCCGTCCCAAACCAAAAAAAGACTTAAATAGTTAAAAATGGCTCTTTCTCTGCAAAATGCAAAGGTTTGCATAAGAATTTTATCGTTTATCATTTTAGGATTGGACATGGTCCGTGAAACTCCTTTGTCCTGGGCAAACCGTGGAAGTTGGTAACCCTACCCCAGTAGTTCTGTGATTTTCACAGTTTCTTTCTTTTTTTTTTTTTTTTGAGACGGAGTCTCGCTCTGTCGCCCAGGCTGGAGTGCAGTGGCCGGATCTCAGCTCACCGCAAGCTCCGCCTCCCGGGTTTACGCCATTCTCCTGCCTCAGCCTCCCGAATAGCTGGGACTACAGGCGCCCGCCACTGCGCCCGGCTAGTTTTTTGTTTTGTTTTGTTTTTTCGTATTTTTTAGTAGAGACGGGGTTTCACCATGTTAGCCAGGATGGTCTCGATTTCCTGACCTCATGATCCGCCCGTCTCGGCCTCCCAAAGTACAGGGATTACAGGCTTGAGCCACCGCGCCCGGCCTTGTTCTGTGACTTTCATGTTTTATTCCCAGCTACCTATGAAAACAAACGTGCTAATAAACAAAGAAACTTCAATTGAGAGTTTTTTCTTCTTTTTCAATTGCACTCTTGTTCTTATTCTGCTGACGCCCTTCACATATTTTCAGAACAACAAAAGAAAAACAAAACATCAAATAGCTATCCAATCCATGAGTGACTTGAGGGCAAACCCGGCATTGTATTTACCTTTTCATCCCCAGTGTCTAGCCCAGTGTCTGACACTGTGAGAGGTATTCAGTAAGGAAAGAGGTTGGAGGACATTAAAATATTGCTTTCCATCTGTATCAAAGAAGTCATTTCCTTCTGTGAATATGCTCTGAACTGGTTCTCCTCACCCCTACCTACCCACAAATATGTTTTCATCAATCTTAAACTATGTTTCAGTTATATGCTCCCCCTTGCAAATTAGGTTTGCTCTTCCAAATGCATTTCATAAAATAGAAGCCCTCAAATTTATCTGTCAGAAGAATTGTTGAAGTGCTAGAGAGGAGGTCCATTATCTGTTTTGAAGTTTGCTTTAGGGAAATAAATAAATGCAGATATTTGTATAACCAAAGACTAGGACATTGTTCCCAACCCTTTTGATGTATAGCAACGAGGATGCCACTAAAGTCAGATTAAGTTCAAGCACATTTCTCCTGATTTCTATTGACATATGCCAGCCATTCCAAGGGTGGAAAAGCTTGTTTCCATGAGGGTGAAAACTATAATAACAAATACCATGCTCAGACACCAAAGTGAACACCCTCCCTCAAGCATCCTGGAGATTTTTTAGTGAAGAGGCTTAAGGAAGAAACTCTGCCCCTTGTTTGAAACACATATCACTAATAATCAGTAATTATTCAATAATCAGTAAATTCATTATCATCACTCCTTATCAATTCAAGTTATGAAGACTCCCAAATATACAGGAATGTGTGTGTGTGTGTGTGTATGTGTGTGTGTACACATACCTGGGCTGGTGTGTTTTGGGCTATAAGACAGTATAACAGAACTTTGAAGGAGATACAGATTTCAGTCCTATACAAAGAACAAGTGACTTGGTAGCTGGCATTTCACACTGGTGTAGTTGATTTGAAAACTACATGTAAATTATTCTTCTCCCCAATTCTTAATCTTTGCCCTTTTACTAACCACACAAACTCCCTTACACATTTCAGTTATCCATTAATAATGACCAGATATCTCTAAAAAGCATTCTTTGAATCACAGCCTTTCAACAGTCTTTCAATATTTCATCACTCCTGACTTCTCCACTCATATTTTCTCCTCATTTCTGCATGTAACATCCAATTCAAGGCCTTTTCTCTCCCTCCTACCCACATCTCATCATTCTGAAGCCTTTTCTTCAGCATTCTAGCTCCTCTCACTTTGACAAACAGATTGATGACAGACAGGAGCACGTGGCTTCTACAAAGTTTTTTCACTTACGCAGTATAGGATGACATAGTCCAGTCAAATTCTTCCAAAGCTCAATAGGCACTGATAATATTTTTTTATTTGTTCCATCTCATACCCTGTCTCTACACCAACAAACAGCTGGCTTTGACAGTATGTTCCATTTTGATGACAATTCAGGCATACGATAGATCGGGCAAAGCTTTCACATGAGTGATTCAATTAGGACGAGGAGGAAACACATTGGTAATAAAATGATGGGTACATTTACTTGATTCCAGCTGACACAATTATTTTAATGGTACTGCTTCCCACCATTAAGAGCTTTGTATTTGTTTTGGATTTGGGGGCGGGAGGAAGATTTTGTTTGTTTGTTTTGCTTTGCTTTTTTGCCTTAACACTTGTCATCCAAAAGGCCACCAGGATGGCTAAACAGTAGAAATGAGAGCTTTATTGGCAATATCAGTTTGCAAATCAGAGAAGAGAAAGTATTCCATGAGGACCAAAGGTACCCTCTCTTCCAAGGAAGGCCAGGTTGGGTTTTATGCCTCATAGAGGTGGTATCATACATATTAAGCAGGTTTGGGGGGAAAGCCATACATATTTATGACGGGAGCCGAGTGCATGGGGATTGGATGAACACGTATGTAACAGACATCCCATGTTCACTTTGGGGCAGGGTTTTAGCATTAAAATGAGGTGGAATTTTTCTTATATGAAAAGGTAAACTGTAGGACACAAAGATGGTTTGTGGGCAGCCTCTGTAAGCTGGCTGTCTCCAGTCTGCAGTCGTTCAAGAGAAAAGAATGTTTGCAAAGCCAGTTCTCTGTTCAAACATAGTAATGGTCTGAAATGTACATCAGCATTGATAGCTCCTATTGTTAGGGAGTTTAGCCATAAGAATTTAGAAATGTGCCACATCAGCCAGACCCTGAACCCTTGACCTGTAGGTCACTTGGTTTCCTTAACCTTAGAGCTCATCTTAGTTGATAAAGGGGTGTCTATTTTCATCTCTCAGATCATACACTCACTAATAAGTTTTGTGATTTCCTTGGAGACCAGCGCAACCCACCAGAATGGCTTCATGGAATATCGTTAAAGTGTATCTTGCAAAATATGCCATTTGACTCTTAGGCACTTCCAAGGCCAATAACAGTTTTGGTAAAAAAAGAAAATCATAACAATAAAAATAAAGTTTATATACACTCTGCAAAAGACACTGTAATAGCACACACTAGATATTTAGGGATAAGTCAATGATTTTTTATTGTTGGCAATATAAAATCATCACAGAGAAAGAAACAATCTTAGTTGCAACACATCTTATATAGACTATAGACTTGTGTGAGTCATCAATTTTTATAGATTTATGCATGAAAAGTTTTACAGTTTCATGAAGTCTGTTTTAAGAAAACAGAAAATAACAGGTCACGTGAGGAAATGACTGCCATGGACACAAGGAGACATAGAATTTGGGGTTCTGTATGTACACTCATCACCATTCACCCTTTGAGCCAGCTTACAATAAAGTTTACACACTCTTTGATTGAGATGGTAAGACACTCAAAAGATCCTTTGGGAAGCAGTGATTATTTTGTTAACTTAGTGCTACATTAAACTAAGTTTATTCATCTTGGCAAAAAAATATGGTGATCTCCCTGGGTATATTTTTGTCATCCGGGGAGGAAATTGTGGTGTATAAAGAAAAACTGACCTGGAAAAGGAGGTCAACATATCCCTGCAACACGTGTCTGCGGAGGAAATGCTAGAAGAACAAAAGGCAGAACAGGGGACCTAGTTGGAAGCAGAAGAGATGGAAGTTCAGGATCTCAAGGATTGAGAAGTCTCTCTTGCCCAAGCAGATGTTCTGGGTGATCATTAAGACTTGTTTTATTTTGCAGAAATGATGCTGCTTCGAAGAGCGAGGGCTTTTATTGAAATTCCAGTGACGTCTCTGTCACCATCTTGTTAGACTGGAGACCGCTGAATTTTGAAACGCTTTTTAAAGTTACTTATTCTCTTTCAAGCATAAAGCAATGGCAGAATTATGAAGGTTGGAAAGGGTAGAGATGGAAAGGCTTAAAGAGTGAGGTTATGAATTTGGGGTAGGGTTTTTGCCTTAAAAAAAAAGAACGAAATCACATAAGAAAGCAGTGGACCATCTCACTCTTGAATTTACAGCTTGTCACATTGTTTTCTTCAAATTAGATTTATAGAAGAATTTTTCATTTAGTTTTAAACAATGTTTAGATTTCAAAAGTGAGATAATATTCCTGAATGGGGTCTACACTCGTGGATGGGTAAAACTAACTCCAAATCATCAATCCTTGATTGTTTCATTGTCTGTCCCTATTTTGAGTTGCTAATGATATGTTAAGGGAAGATTTATCCTGTACGTACTTTGGAAGCTCATTTTTCCTCCATTTCTCCATTAGCAAGAATAATTTTTGGTTAAGTTTCAGTAGCTTATCCATACCACCGCCAATATTCAGAGACAAGATTAGGTACATTCACCACAATTTTTCTAGCATGAACTTCTGGGAGACATAATATTTTCCCATTTCAGCTGTTTGATCATATCTAACATTAATTTCATTGGGTGTTCTGAGTCATTTTAGAGATGAAGAAAGGAAGGAAGATGAATATTAGAAGTTTTTTTAGACTGCAAAGTTCATTATAGAATGACTATTTGCTTACATATATACAGGCATGGCCCATTCAAAGTCATATAAAACATGTGTGAATAAAAGGTATTATAGACTGGGCACAGTGGCTCACACCTGTAATTCCAGCACTTTGGGAGGCTGAGGCCAGCAGATCATGAGGTCAAGAGATCAAGACCATCCTGGCCAACATGGTGAAACGCCATCTCTACTCAAAATCGAAAAATTAGCTGGGCGTGGTGGCACGGGTCTGTAGACCCAGCTACTCAAGAGGCTGAGGCAGGAGAATCGGTTGAACCTGGGAGGTAGAGGTTGCAGTGAGCTGAGATCACGCCACTGCACTCCAGCCTGGTGGCAGAGCGAGACTCCGTCTCAAAAAAAACAAAAAATTATTATAAAAATATTTTATATTACAAAAACAATTCTATATATTGTAATTTTTAAATGGTCTTTTTGGAGCATTTTTTAAAAGCCTTTTATTTTATAATTCTCCTGTAATCTCTCTTTTATTAGGGAACATTAAACAAGAAGTCATGGGCCCTGATCTGGAGTAGAGCAGACCAAAGATTTACATGTAAAACAACTGAAGAACAAGAAAATCAAGTTCAAGTTTCTGTGTTAAAGAGTACAGAAGTACACACAATCCTATTCCATAATGACCCTCCATCTTGTCAAAGATATCATAGAAAATGATTTGGCTTGCCAGTCCAAGTAAGAGATACAGTACAGGCAAAGTACCCACAGGAGAGGGTACAAGCACGGTGTGCACATTTTAATGTATCATCTACAAAGGAGCAGAAGGCCTGGGGGAAGAAGCAGGAAGAAAGAAAGTTCAGAAGGAAAGAGACATGATGCCTATGTCTACACATCAAACTAAAAATTAAGATAAAACCTTTTTATAAATGCCTACTCAACTTTGAAGCATGGGTATCAGTTTGTAATTTTGTTTGTAGATTTTATATTTTTGCATAGAATTTACCATTTCCAATTGTGACTGTTTTCAATGTCCTCATTTAACTGAATCTATCCTGGGTATCCCCCAACCAAAAAGTATGGCATATGCTTTTTACTTTGCTTTAATTGTTTCAGTGACAGGTAAAATGATGCTCTAATTTCTAAGAAACTGAAAGAGTGAAGTTGTCCACTCTTGCTCCGATTCCATAGTCAAAAGCAGCTGGAGTTTAACAAGGTCCAGACAGTTCAGACCCAATCGAGGCAGGTTATTTTCCTTTTCCACCTCTGACTGTGAAAGACCTGGTGTCAGGTTATCATTTCCAGAAAACATCTACGCCAGCAAAACCTGCAGATACAGACTTTTTTCCCTTTCTGAATTGTTAGTTGGTCTCCCAGCACATTTTGAACGTAACCTTTTTAATCCCTGCATTTGCAATTAGAGATTAAAATTCCATTCCAAGAGCCATTCAGCAGATGGCATAGCATGAAGAAACTGCAGGTATTTTAAAATTGTATTTATACAGAACACCAGATGAATTTGCCAGTCTGTTTCTTCCTGAGCTTATACATTCTCTTGTGAAAATTGATTGTTTAAGATGTAGATTTCATGTGCTTGGATTTAGCATTTTTATAGGATTTTAAAGCATCAATTAATCCATCTCTTTTGTTCAGCACAGTTGATTTAAATATAGAAGTAAAATCTATATTTTAAAAAACTGCTCCTTAAGAAGATTAAGTCACCTGTGCAAGGGTCACCAAGGTAGGGTCAGAAAAGTCATATGATAATGGAACAGGGAGGCCACTGAACCGATGCATCTATTAAATGGAAACTCATCACATCTTAGGCAATTTAGAAAGTTTGATTCTTAATCAAGATTTTTCCTTTAGCTTTCTCCAAAAGACTTTTAAAATTCTTACAGCTTTTAAATTTTTATTGACATATAATAAATACAAAAAGCACACAAATCATACATGTATAGCTTGAGGAATGTTTTTAAAATGACCACAAAACTCCCTCCCAGATTGAAAAATAAAAAAGTTGCTGGTACCCCAGAAGCTCCCTCATGCTCTTTCCCATTTCCTCCCACAAGTGAAGCACTATTCCAATTCTAGCACCAAAGATTATTATACATCTTACTGAAATGTATGTAAGTAGACGCATACAGTATTTACTCTTTTGTGACTGCTTTATTCACACAACATTATGTTTGACATTCATCTATACTGCTGCATGTAGGGGTATTTTATTCATTGTCATTGTGATACATAAGTACATTTTATAAGTATGTCACAAGTTATTTATTTCACTGTTGATGTACGCTTGGGATCTTTGTCATTTAGGACCAGGTTCTCAGCCCCTGGGCTATGGACCGGTACCTGGACATACAACAGGTGAGTGACGGGCAAGTGAGCATTACCACCTGTGCTCAGCCTCCTGTAGTGGCAACAGATTCTCATAGGCATGCAAACCTTATTGTGAACTGTGCATGAGAGGGATCTAGGTTGCGTGCTCCTTATGAGAATCTAACTAACACATGATGATCTGAGGTGGAACAGATCCCAAAACCATCCTCCCAGCCCCCACTTCCCACCTCACCCCATCCATGGAAAAATTGTCTTCCACAAAACTGGTCCCTGGTGCCAAAAAGGCTGTAGACCACTGGGTTAGGAGATTACCAAGGGTGCTTTTATGATCATTTTTATGTATGTCTTGGTAAACATGTGTATACATTTCCTATAGGATTAGACCGAGTTGTGGAATAGCTGGGTGAGTTTTCCAAAATGGTTATACCTATTTACATACTTACCAGCAGTATATGAGGGTTCCAATTGCTCCACATTCTCTGCAGCACTGGGCAGTTTTAGCAATCTAGTGGGTATACAGTAGTTTTGTGTTACAATTTTGTACTTCCCTGGTGACTAACAAAGTTAAATGCACTTTCATATTTATTGGCCATTTGTGACATAGCCATTGAAGTCATTGGCCATTATTAAATTTATTCATCTTTTTGGTTGTTTTTTTTTTTAAGAGCTCTCTCTACATAGCAGATGTAAATCTTTTGTGAGATACGCATATCGCAAATTATTTATAGACTGTGGTTTGTTTTTTCACTCGCGAGTCCTTAAGCAGCTCTTAATAATTTTAAAGAAATTCAGTTCATCAATAATTCCTTATTTTTCTGTATGGTTAGTATGTTCCATGTTTTCCTTAAGAATTTTTTCTTCTCTGAAGTTCGCAAAGTGAACTATGCTCTTTTCTAAAATCTTTATTATTTTGCCTTTCAAACTGAGTCCACCATCCACATTTTTATATGGTGCCAAAGAGGAATTAGAATTATTATTTTCCAGTTAGACTTCCTATTGATCTAGCACAGCTTATTGAAAAGAACTCTCAGCTTCAGTGCACTGCAGTGACATCTTTTTAATAACTCAATTGATCCTTTATGCATGGGTCTATTACTAGACCCTATTCTATTTGTCTATCCTTGTGTCAATAACACATGCCTTAATTACTGTAGTTTCACAAGTCTTAATATCTGATGGAATAAGTCCTCCAATTTTGTTCTTCGTATTCAGTAACTCTTTGGCTATTTTAGTCTTTTGCATTTCCATGTATACCTAAGAATCAATTATCAATTTCCACAAGAAAATATAACTTACTGATATTTTGACTGAAATTGCATTGCACTCCTAAATTATTGTGATGGAAATTCACATTTTTGCAATACTGTCTTTTATTCCATCAATATGGTATAACCCTCCATTTATTGAAGTCTTTAATTTCTCACAACAACATTTTGTTTTCTGTGTAACACACATCATTTGTTGTTTCTCTAGTTTTGCTATTAAATTGGATAATAAAATCATTGTCTTTTTAGGTTTTTCTTTCTTAATATACACATTTTAAGGCAATACATTTCCCTGTAATTATGACTGTAGCCACGCCCCACATGTTTGAGTAAATGGTATTTTTATGATTTAGTTTGAAATGTTTTCCAAATTTTGCTTTTATTTCTTTTTTGACCCATGAATTATTTAGAAGTGTAAGCTATATTATCAAAGATAGCTTTTTGTTATTGATCTTCCACTAATTTCACTCTGGAGGAGAGCACACTCTGTATGATTCCAATCTTTGGAACTTGTAAAGATTTGCTTTAGGAACCAACATATGGTCTATTGCACGTGCATTTGAAATACAGATGCTGATACAGATGTTGATACAGTGTTCTACATGTGTCAATAAGGTCACGTGAGTTGCTAAAATTTTCTATGTGTCTGCTAATTTTTTGTCTATTATATCATGTAAGAAAGGTTCATTAAAATCTTCAACTACAACTTGTAAAGTTAACTATTTTTTAATATTAGATTTATTAGGTTTGCTTTATTTACTTATGTTACTTTATATAAAAAGAATTGTTATATTTTTATAATAAATTTATCCATTTATCATTATGAAATGTCTGTGCACAGCCAGTCATATTCTTTTTCTCATAGTCTACTTTCCTGATGTTAGTATAACCATGCAAGCATTGTCAGATATAGTATTTACCTCTTCTATCTTATTTTTAATCCTCTCAGTATTCTGTTATTATTTTTATGCTATATCCCTTATAAAAAGTATATATTCAGGGTTTTTTTTACATCTAGACTAAGAATACTTGTTTTACTTGGGCTTTTTAGTTCATTTACATTTAATGTCACTATTAATATATTTTGGTTTATCTACTACCTTATTTTTTGTTTTCTAAAGGCCCCATCTGTTTTTTTATTCATTTTGCCTCCTCTCTTGTAGTCTTTTGAAGTAACCAACAATATTTAGTTTTATTTTCACTCACGATTTACTTGTTATACCTTATTTTATTATTTTTAAATGCTACCCTAAAGATTATACTACCATACTTGACTCTTAAATTCTACTATAAATGAGTACTTTTGCAACTACCAGGAAAATGCAAGGGTTTTAGAATACTGTAAATAAATTAACTCCTCTCCAAAATTTTGCATAATTCTAATTTATTTTAATTCATTATATTTATAATTTTAAGTGAATATACATTTAGGTTTACCCATATATTTACTTTCATTGTTCTTCATTACTTTCTAAATTTCATATTTTTATTAGGAATCATTTTCCTTCTGCCTGAAGAATACCTCTAAATTTTTCTTCTACTGTGAATCTCCTGACAGTGAGTTCCTTTTTAGTCCTGATACTGCTATTTTCTTCACGTTGAGTTTTTAAGGTTGTGTATTATTTCCTGTTATCACTTTAGAGACATATTTTAATATCTTCTGGCTTCCATCATTTGTACTGACTATCCATTCATCACTCTTGTTGTTACACCTCTGAAAGCAATGTGTTGTTATACCTCTTGTTGTTACACCTCTGAAAGCAATTTTTCTTAGCTATTTTGTAATATTCTCTTTATCTTTGGTTAGACAGACCATTATGAACATAGATCTCCAGTTAGGGACTCTGGGAAACGTGTGAAGCTTTGCTAAAATGTATTGCGTCTGGTCCTGCTGTCTCTCAGCATCCACCTGACTAATTAACTCACTATCACAATCTAACCTACAGAGTATGCTGTGTAAGTCCGAGTCTCCTCCCAGATTCTGTAACCTCATAGGCTGTTGTGCACACATAACCATATAATGCATTTAAAGTGCTTAGCAGGGTATCTGTTACAGAATAAAGCCCTAAGTAAACTCTTGTTAGGACTATGATGAAGGTGATAGTGTTGATTATGAAATGAGCAGATACACAGATGCTGGAAGCATTCTATTTTGGTGGATTATCAATAAGACAGCAGCAGGGGGATGCTTCCTTTACTCTTCTAAAATGTACTACCGGCTTGAAAGAATAGGGATTTTAATCAATCATGGAGCATCTTGCTTCTCCTCATTTTGTGAGATTTTAAAGTAAGGTCATTAAAGACAACGTGGTGGTCCAAGATTACATCAAGAAACACTTTTTTCCCTTTATCTTTAAAATATAAATGGAAGGATAGTGATAAATATTAAATTGGAGCTCCTGAATCTCTGACATTCCAAATGTAGTCATTTTTTGTGATTCAGAGGAATTCTGTGTTGTCAATGATTTTAAACACAGTAGTTCACTCACTTTATAGATAACCCCGCAAGATCATCTGCACGACTTAGATACAAGATCTAAAAGCCCTTCCGAGTGAAAGTAACATAAAGGAATGAATTACTGCAGGCTTCTGCCTGTGCCTCCTCTTACATGAAAGCCCTGCCACTACTGGCATTATTGCCTCAGGCCAATTACTTAACCTAACTCTTATTACCCTGACTTGTGAAATGGAGAAAATAGAAAATTCTTCAAATGTTTGTGGGAATTATTACTACCAGTTCACCATTACAAGCATTATAAAAATGTCTTAATCAAAAAGAGAGGAAGAAAAGGAAGCCTAGACTACTCCGAAGCCATGACATCATATCCATCTTCTTTTCCAGCTTTATCTAAATACATCAAACTATTCATTGTTCCTTAATTATACTCTCTTTCATTCATTCCCAACTATTTGTAAGGCATCTACTATCTTTTGGACATTGAAATACAATCTTACACCTTGGACCCTTCCTTAACAAGTTTATGATCTGGTAAAAGATCATTATTATTCCATTATTTACACTGCCCCCTTAATCCGAACATAATTCCTTACTACCAACTTGACTCAGAAAATATTTTTTACTACCTCCAAGCAATCTGGATTGATCTGTCCTCCTCTTCAAGGTTTTATTTTTACCTTGAATATAGCACTTAAAACACTGGGTCATATGGAACAGTTAGTCATATATATGGTAAATTCCATTATGGAAAGGATGGTACCTTTAAATTTAGCATCTTAGTTATTTCTGTCTCCAAGAGTACTTGTAGCTGCATCTATAAGCAGACACTACACATACATAAACACACATGGACAAAATAACACCTATTTTCCTGTGGAGTTATATATTTTTTAAAACACTTTCTCACATAACTTTTCTTTTAACCTCAAATAACTTTTTTTTTTTTTTTTTTTTTTTTTTTTTTTTTTTTTGAGATGGAGTCTCGCTCTGTCCCCCAGACTGGAGTGCAGTGGCTGGATCTCAGCTCACTGCAAGCTCCGCCTCCCGGGTTTACGCCATTCTCCTGCCTCAGCCTCCCGAGTAGCTGGGACTACAGGCGCCCGCCACCTCGCCCGGCTAGTTTTTTGTATTTTTAGTAGAGACGGGGTTTCACCGTATTAGCCAGGATGGTCTCGATCTCCTGACCTCGTGATCCACCCGTCTCGGCCTCCCAAAGTGCTGGGATTACAGGCTTGAGCCACCGCGCCCGGCCTCAAATAACTTTTAAAATGTATTAATGTGAAGGAAAAAAAGGTCATCTTTTGACCTGCCAAAGTCATCAAAAGATAAAGCTGGGAAACATACAAAAAAAAAAAAAAAAAAAAAGAGTTTCATCTCCTGGTTCAGTGATTTTTCTACCACAATCTTATTGCCTTCTAAAAGCCATCCTACAATTTGTCACTTTCACATGGACTTTGAAGGAACATTTAGGCAGAAGACTGGAATTTAGAAATGAGAAAGATCAGGAGAGTGAAAGATTTACTACCTTCTTGAAAAGGATGAAAAAGCTATTGTTAACAAAGCACAAGGCTACATTCTAAATGCAATTCTAGTCAACAAGTTCTGATACTATTTACCCACTAAAATATAACCTAAGTCAAAACCTCTTTACCTCTATGAACTGCCAATGTATTCAACTTCATATTCATAGCAGTAAGGTTCAAGGCTATGTTCATCAGTCAATAAACCCTATGATATTGGTTATTATGCTAATAAAACACATGATTGATTTATCCAAATACATATGTAAATCAATACATATATATGAATTATGCATATATATACACACATACACATACACACATATATATAATTGCTTGTCATTGTAAAGAAGTAGCACTAGACAAGCTCCTAGTTCAGACAGCTCTCTCATTAAATATTCTACAATCCCGACTGGAGAAAGGAGACAGCTGGACAGAATCCAGTGACCTGAGCCTGGAATTCATGAACTATCTTCTTTTGATCCATCAGATTCTTCAATCATTTAATCTTTTCTCTTTTTTTGAAAACTTAGATCTGACTTAAAGTTATTTTTCAACATGCATGGTTTTCTGGCTAATAGTGGTACTAGAAATGAAGTATGCTTAAAAAGGCATTTGGATCCATCAAGGGGGATATAACTGTCTAAAACAAACTAGGTCAAAGTGGTCATGTTTCCAACATTCCCAGTGACTAACAGACATGAGACTTCGCTGAATTCCACTGATGTCTTCTCTTTTACCTGACCAGTTCTCCCACAGTCATTTGAACAAGTTTATCCAGGGAATCAAGAACTGTCCAATGATGCTGAGCTCATCACTTTTTCCTGTGCTTTGGGGTAACAGAAGAAATAATATTTTGACATCTTTATTGTCTTCCCCCCAAAAATGGCTTTGTAGCTGAGGAATAAAAAGGGAGAAACAAAGGCATGGATTTTATTGTATTTTATATTTTTATTTTTTTTCTGCTGGATAAGGAAGCTTTTACTGTATTATCACATCATAGGGAGGAAAGCAAAGCAAGTAACTTGGTGTAATAGGTTTCTCTGCGTAGTGCCTCTTGGTACCAAGGGAACATATAGAAATCTTTCCCATCAGTAAAGCACCTGAAGAGGGGATTGACAAAAGTTAGATACAAAGGATTTTGTTTGTGCTACCATAAAGTCACCAACTATAAAAACTTAAAAACACGCCTCTCTTCCCTTACATACTTAAAATACCAAAAATGTTTTCTTAGAATAATTTAAATCAAGAAGATGTCTCTTATCTTTTGACAATTTGGGAGAGTCTAATTGTAGCCTATGTACACTAAAGGTTTCTCTTTATTTTACTTTCCACCAACCCACATATATACCTTTTAAAAGGATTTTAGTCCTCAGGTGTTTCTTTCAAACTCTCCCAAGTTTTAATTCTCAATTCACATGACGGGGCTACAAGCAAGTGCAGAACCTGATTTATTGCTGTGGGGATAAGGTTCTCTGTATAAAATACCAGCCCTGTTGGCCAACTGGCAGCCCTCTGGTTTGCATACTCTTGCCATTACTTCCAGGCCATTAAGTTCATCTTGAGTAGATATTTTACTGTCATTAATAAAAGAGGTGTAATGACATTCAGTGATTTCATGACTATAGCAATAAATGGGGGAGGGGTGATGACGAAAAGGAGACTTACAGGCACTGGATTTTAACTAAGTTGTATGAGAAAAAGAAAAGTTAAGAAAGCCAGCGTTTTAAAGCACTGATTATCAACACATTTGTTTCATTCAACAAAAATAAATTGAGGGCCTACAATGAGTCAGACACTGTTTTGGGTGCTAAAGGATAGAGCTTTCAATACGACAGCCAAGGACCCTAATTTCACAGAATCTATTTTTCAGCGGGGCAAAAAACAAAGGGGGCAGATATACCAGAAACTATTAGTTCGTCAGAAGTGCTATGAAGAAAATAAAACTAGAGAAAAGATGGAAAATGGCCAGACACCCAATATAGCACTTCCTGAGGTGTCCCATTCAAACTTGCACCTGAGTAATAAAAAGCACCCAGTTCTTCCGAAATCAAGCAAAAATTGGGACAGCTGAGGCCAACACTGTGAGAATTTAAATGAGGAAAAAACTTCACATGTTTTAGGAAGAATGACAACAAAAAAGGTCAATGGAGCCAGAGAATATTGACCTAGAGAAAAGGGTTGGCAAAGTCCACAGGGTCTAGATCATGAAAGGCCTGACCAAAACCCAAATAATTGTACTAAGTATTTATTAAAAACCTACTCTGTGTCAGACACTGCTCTAAATCCTGGGGACTAGAACAGTGGGAGGGAAAAAAAAAAGAGTAGATTTTTCTGACTTCAGGGAGCTCGCTTTCTAGTTGTTAGATAAAAACAGATTTTTTAAAATATATGGGCTGTAATAAAAAGGTGATGTAAGGGAAATAATTAGTGCATAGTCGGGGGAGGCATATGACATTACATAGAAAAGTGTGGTGAATGAAGGATGATGGCAAACTCTTCGCCACTCCTTACGTTGACAGGTCGAATCTGATTCCCTTCCCCTTGAATCTGGCTGGTCTTGGTGAGTTTTAAGTTAACCGATAGGATGCAGTGAAAGTGATGTTCGGAGACTTCTGAGGCTAGAACATAAGAATTCTTGCAGCTTCTGCTAAAGGAAGTTCTCCTGGAATAGTCTCCCTGGGACCCCTGAGAGCACCAAGCTGGAGATGTCCTGTGTAGACAGACACGTTGGCTGTGATAGGCAGCATCTAAAATGGCTCCCAATGACACGCATTCTCTGATACTCACATACTGTGTATCCTCTTCTGCTTGAGTATGGACTGGACCTAGTGATTTTATTCTAACATAGAGAATACCACCAACGTATTGGAATATCACTTCCAGCGTATGTTACTAAAAAACTGTCACTTCTGTTTTGCTTGGCCTCTCTCTGTCCCCCTCTCTCTCTCTTTCGCTTTCCCTCTCCCTATGATCCCTCACTCTGGGGAATGCAAGTTGCCATGTTGTGGGTAAACCTATCAAGAGGCCCATGTGACAAGAAACTAATGTCTCCAGCCAGCAACCACTAAGGACATAAGACCTGCTGATGGCAACATGAATGAGTCTGGAAGTTGGTCCATTCCCAGTCAAGACTTGAGATGACTGCAACCTCAGCAAACACCTTAATTGCAGCCTTGTGAGAGCTGCTGAGCCAGAGAATCTAGCTAAGTGACCTGGATTCCTGGCCAACAGAAACTGTGAGACAATAATTTCTGTCATACTAAGCTACTCATTTGGGGGAGTAGCTTGCAACAGACAATGAATACACTGTAAGACAATTATAGCTGAGGCCAGCCTTCCGTTCATCCCTGCTACGGTGCCAGGCATGGGAGTCTTGCTTCCCTTGGAGCCCATCCACCAACTGAATAACACTAAGTACCTACTGCCGATGCCTGGCAATAGAAGATTCACCTAGGTCGGGCACGGTGGCCCAGCACTTTGGGAGGATGAGGTGGCAGATCACCTAAGGTCAGGAGTTCGAGACCAGCCTGGCCAACATGGTGAAACCCTGTCTCTACTAAACACACAAAAATTAGCCAGGCATGGTGGCACGTGCTTATAATCCCAGCTACTTAGGAGGCTGAGACAGGAGAATCGCTAGAACCTGGGAGGTGGAGGCTGCAGTGAGCAGAGATCATGCCACTGCACTCCAGCCTGGGTGACAGAGCGAGACTCTGTTTCAAAAAAATAAAAATAAAAATTAACCTAGCAAAGCCCTACCCAAATTGTGATCTAAAATAAAAATGGTTGTTATTTTAAGCTACTGTGTTTGGGAAAAGTTTCATATTCAGAAATAGATAAGTGGAACAGGTAGTTAGAAGTACTTATTTGACAAGGTGACATCTGAGCAAACATCTGAAATAAATAAGGGAGTAAGCCATGCCAATATCAGGCAAAGAGGGCAGTAAGTAAAGCACCCAGGTGAAAACATGCTAGGCATGTTCAAGGAACACCAAGTGGTCCTGTAGCTGAAATGGCCTAAGTAAAGAATGGATTGTCAGCCAAACATGGTTGCTCATGCCTGTAATCCTGTAATCCCAGGATTTTGGCAGGCTGAGGCAGAAGGACCACTTGAGGTCACCAGCCTGGACAACATAGGGAGAGCTGGTCTCTGCAAAAAAATTTAAAAATTAGTCTGGCATGATAGTGTATGCCTGTAGTCCCAGCTACTCGGAAGGCTGATGCAGGAGGATTGCTTGAGTTCAGGAGTTTAAAGTTGCAGTGAGCTATGATCATGCCACTGCACTTAAGCCTGGGTGACACAGCAAGACCCTGTCTCAAAAAAATAAAAATAATAGAGTGGTGAAACCCTGTCTCTACTAAAAATACAAAAAAAAGTTAGCTAGGCAGTAGTGGCTCATGCCTGTAATCCCAGCAACTCAAGAGGCTGAGGGAGGAGAATCACTTGAGCAGGGGAGGTGGAGGCTGTGGTGAGCCAAGATCATGACACTGCACTCCAGTCTGGGTAACAGAGTGAGACCCTGTCTCAATCAATCAATCAATCAATCAATAAAAGAATGTATAGCTCAGATGATAGCTGATGATGAAGGCCATTTGCAAGGATGCGTATTTACATTGAGTGAGTTGCAGAATTTTAAGCAGTGGCTCAAAATTTTGAGAACATTCCATCATAAAATTTTGTCTCTTAGTCCCACTCCCTTCACCTATAATTGCTATACCCAAATGGTGAGAGCCACAAACCTACAGTGGACAACCTCATAGCATCCGACAGTCACCAACAACCCATCCGTTGCAAACTCCCCCTAAGAGAATGTCTCAGGGACTCTGGAGTCTGTGTGTGGCCTGTGCCTTCACCTTTTCCCTATCCTCTTCTTTACCTGGTCATATTTGCAGTTCAGCACTGGTGCTTTCATTTTTGGAGTGTTTACATTAACTTGAAGTTGTTAACCTAGTTGGGTTGCACAATGTTTCAGACAGTGCCAGAGGCTATAAATAAATAACAGTTATTTCAGGTCTGCCTGGCAAACAAGCGCCTGGATTCTATGGAGACCCCAGGGACTATGACTGTTGCAGTGCTGAAAACCTCAAAAAAGGCTAAAAGCAGCTGTTCTCAAGGAATACTAAGCAGACACATTCCCTGTGACAGTAATATTGCCCATCAGACCTCTCTGTCATACCAACTTGGAATAAACCACAGCTAACGTCAGCCCAATTTTTCCATATTATCTACCAGATTTACTATCTCCTCAAATATTAGCAGCTGACAAATGACCAAAACAAAGTCTCCTAAGGAATTTTTTTTACTAATGCTGTCATCTAGAGAAATAGGTCCCAAATTTTTCAAGTAGGAAGAAATACATTTTTCTGAGTGCTGGATTTTTATTATTAGTATACTTTAAGTTCTAGGGTACATGCGCACAACGTGCAGGCTTGATACATAGGTATACATGTGCCATGCTGGTGTGCTGCACCCATCAACCCATCATTTTCATTAGGCATTTCTCCTAATGCTATCCCTCCCCCAGCCCCCTACCCCTGACAGGCCCCAGTGTGTGATGTTCCCTGCCCTGTGTCCAAGTGATCTCATTGTTCAGTTCCCACCTATGAGTGAGAACATGCGGTGTTTGGTTTTCTTTCCTTGTGATAGTTTGCTGAGAATGATGGTCTACAGCTTCATCCATGTCTCTGCAAAGGACATGGGCTCATCCTTTTTTATAGCTGTATAGTATTCCATGGTATATATGTGCCACATTTTCTTAATCCAGTCTGTCACTGATGGACATTTGGGTTGGTTCCAAGTCCTCACTATTGTGAATAGTGCCACAACAAACATACATGTGCATGTGTCTTTATAGTAGTATGACTTATAATCCTTTGGGTATATACCCAGTAAAGGGATTGTTGGGTCAAATGGTATTTCTAGTACTAGATCCTTGAGGGATTGCCACACTGTCTTCCACAATGGTTGAACTGGTTTACAGTCCCACCAACAGTGTAAAAGTGTTCCTATTTCTCCATATCTTCTCCAGCACCTGTTGTTTCCTGACTTTTTAATGACTGCCATTCTAACTGGCATGAGATGGTATCTCATTGTGGTTTTGATTTGCATTTCTCTGATGACCAGTGATGATGAGCATTTTTTCATGTGTCTGTTGCCTGCATAGATTTCTTCTTTTGAAAAGTGTCTGTTCATATACTTTGTCCACTTTTTGATGGGGTTGTTTTTTCCTTGTAAATTTGTTTGAGTTCTTTGTAGATCCTGGATATTAGCCCTTTGTCAGATAGATAGATTACAAAAAGTTTCTCCCATTCTGTAGATTGCCTGTTCACTCTGATAGTAGTTTCTTTTGCTGTGCAGAAGCTCTTTAGTTTAATTAGGTCCCATTTGTCAATTTTGGCTTTTGTTGCCATTGCTTTTGGTGTTTTAGTCATGAAGTCCTTGCCCATGCCTATGTCCTGAATTGTATTGCTTAGGTTTCCTTCTAGGGTTTTTATGGTTTTAGGTCTAACATTAAAGTCTTTAACCCATCTTGAATTAATTTTTGTAAAAAGTGTAAGGAAGGGATCCAGTTTCAGTTTTCTACATATGGCTAGCCAGCTTTATCAGCACCATTTATTAAATAAGGAATCCTTTCCCCATTTCTTGTTTTTGTCATGTTTGTCAATGATCAGATGGTTGTAGATGTGTGGTGTTATTTCTGAGGCTTCTGTTCTGTTCCATTGGTCTATGTATCTGTTTTGGTACCTGTACCATGCTGTTTTGGTTACTGTAGCCTTGTAGTATAGTTTGAAGTCAGGTAGCGTGATGCCTCCAGCTTTGTTCTTTTGGCTTAGGATTGTCTTGGCAATGTGGGTCCTTTGTTGGTTCCATATAAGCTTTAAAGTAGTTTTTTCCAATTCTGTCAAAAAAGTCATTGGTAGTTTGATGGGGATGGCATTGAATCTATAAATTACCTTGGGCCATGTGGCCATTTTCACGGTATTGATTAGTAGGAAGAAATTTTTTTAAACATCTCCTTAACTACCAATACCTGTCTATATGAACTGGGACTAGATAATTCATTTCTCTACCTCATTTTCTCTAATTGTAAAATGGAAGTGAAACCACTTATGCTATAACGTCAATAAGAATTTAAATTAGAAAATATAAGTATTTAGAAAAGTATCTAATGTGTAATTAACAGTCACTAAACATTAGTTTATCATCAATTTAAAATATTACTGCCTGTTCTTCTCACATTATAGTAGTTTACTTTTAACTAGGTTTTCTAAAAAAAGAAAATGCCATGACCATATTACAATGAATTCAGTAGTGCTTATAAATGAATATATAATTCATTATCCATTAGAGAAGTGCATATACTTTAAACATGGAATATATTTCAGAAAGACAAATTGTTTATTGAATCAGCCATGCCTCTGGAATGTGTGGCTGACACAGAGCTTGGGAATTTCTGGTCCAGGGCTCAGAGCACATTTACCTCCTTCCGCTTTATTATTTATTTACATCTCTAGCATTATACAATAAAAACTATTGTTCAGAATTATGATTCATTGCCCCAGGAGTCTCACAAAAGAATATAATTAAAATTTACATTTGATGTGAGACTCTAGCAACAAAATTGAAAAAAACAACAACAACAAAGAAAACTCCATCTGACTCAATTTCAGTGAAGTATAATAATCAAGAACTCAAAATTTCTCTTTTCTATCTAGATGGTTAGAGTTTCATAACAATATCACTTCATCGGAGCACCTCAGTGTACAAACTGGTAGTCCATGGCTTCATGTATCTATTTTCACATTTCATGCAACTTCACCTTTTGATAAAAAGATACCTAACATGTACAGACTAAATCATGAGAAATGGTTAAGGGTAGTCAATTTTCTCCTCTGATAGATTTCTGATCTCCTTATAGGTAAGTAAATAATTTATGGAAAAAAATAGCATTTATCTCATAAAATTGAATTATTAGTCTATAAATTAATTTCAAATAAGAATTGAAGTAAATAATACCTTGCAATTCACTAAACATTTACTAGGCTCTCATGTAGGAGGGAAAGTAGAGGAGAGAAATAAGTGAAAATGTCACCCAATCTATATTCACAAATTTAGTGATGAAATGATACTATATATTATAAATTTTAATTAAGCAAAGTCTTAGTTACTGGCTAGCAGTTGCTTTTATCTAGTTTAACTTCATTAATATTCTTTTGGACTTAACTTTATATGTGGTAATAGAGAGAAATACTCTGCAAAGAATTGTTACAGAAAAAGGTTGCAAAGGAGCAAAGTAAAATATTTTATGAAAAGGGAAAGGGGACTAAATTAATGCATTAGTGTGGCAACTATTTATAGTACAATTAATGAATCTACTCATTTTTAACAATTGTTCCCTTATAACCATTTTTACATTTGCCTTCTTCAAAACCTACAAAATTCCTTACAGACAAGTCAAAGTATAAAATTAAATGATATTATGACGTCTAATTACTAAGAATAATTCTGTCTTAAGAACAAGAGAATATATTACAGCCAGTGTTCAACACTGAATCTAGATGGAAGTGTTGATGATCTTTTCTTCCCAAAATTAGCAGGCCACACCCATTTAAAGTCCCTGTCTTTGTTCTCTTGCTTGTCTTGGAATTCACATGTCCCTAGCTGCTATTTGCAGGCTGAGATTGGATTAAGAATACTTCGCTCAGGTTTTTGCTCTGAGAAACTCTTGATAGTATGGGTTAATTATCTCTCATCTCACCTCACATTATCACTCACTCAATTAAATACAAATTTAAATGGAAAAAGCAGTTTTCTCCCACATACAAATGTTTGTTTTTAGCCTAATGTGCTTTCTAAATAACTGGTTGCCATAGTGGCAGGCACTTTGGACAAAGTGTCTCAGAGTGAATAAAGATCATTAAAAATGACTAATTAGCCATCAGATAAGAAGATGCTATTTGCATGTTCATGTGAGAACCAGAATTCTTGCAAATTTCATGTACCTGCACATAAAATAGGAGAGAGGTAAAGGTAAAGAAAACAGTGTTTTCTTTTATCCTTCTTTCTCCCCAATCAGAACTCTATTTCAAAAGTATATTATAGGCTGCAAAAATTGCTTGATCCTCTTGGTTACCTGAGTACCAATTACTGCTGCCTTTTTAGAATATCCATCCAGTGTCTGTCCTTTCATGGATCAGTTGTTTGTGATGTATATGAAAAGAGTGTAGACATTGGTACTTAAGCCATGATTAGACTCTGCTACTTCCCTCACCAATTCAAATCTCACGATTTTATTTCCAGAGAAACGTCTCTAAGCACAAGGTCGCAGAGACACTACCAATTTCAGTTTAACCTGTCTCTGCAATTGACTACTTAAACTGACAACTCTAATTGTCCACTAGTGAACACATTTGTGCATTAAAATGTCTGGTTACATTGTTCTAAACCAAAGGATAATCTGACTTCAATAATCAGGTCTGAATTTAGAGGCTAATTGCATTGCATCCTTTAACCTTAAAATGATCTGCCCTTATAATTTAGCAAAATCCTCCATACATTTGTCTAAATCCAAGGATTCCAAAGAAATTAAAATGAAAAGAGCTGATTATTCTATGTGACTGAAAAGTGACAAAGCAATGACCCCCCAAGCCTCCAATTTCAAAAGGTTCATAAAATCTATGTTAGTACTGTATACTTGTTGGATTTATAATTCATTCGTTGCCCCCCTGCTCTCATTTGCACGAAAAAAGGAGGGAAAGGTCAATATGTCCCTTTTAAAGTGTCTGAACTTCAGTCCCAGAAAGCACTGTTTAATGGATGCTGTCTCTCTTTTCTTCCCACTCTTTCTCTTCCTCTCTCTCTACCTCTCTATCTCCATCTCCTTCCAAAAGACACAACCCCTAAGTGTAGATTTGTTTTGGTTTTAGAAAAACTTGAGTCTTGATCCTCATTTTACCCTAGGAAATCAAATCACTCAGAAAGCATCATCTCTCTTTCAATATTGTTGTTTCTTCAGTGTAAAGATTATTTTTACCTACTCATTTACTAGCAGTACCTTGCACATGGTTCACAAATCATCATTCCATATTTGTTTGTTGCTATGTCATTTGTAACATTTGTAAAAGGCTGAACACAAATGAAGTGAATTATGTATGGCTGATATGAACGATAGACATTTTCCTTAAAGAGATTATAACCATTCATCCACCCAGTATAAAGAAGCAATGAAAATGTGACCTCCGCAAAAGATGAAGCTATATGTAAATATCAGATGCTATTATGCGTTAAACTTCTTCTCTATCACTTGCCTCTTCTGCTATGTAATAGGAAAAAAAGTAACTTACAACTCACGTGTTTCTCTTCTAATTCCTAGACTAAATTTTACATTCTGTCATTTATTCTGATTTATTCCACATAAAACACAACTTTCAATTGGATAATAGTGGTGACAAAGCAATAAATCCAAGGAAAGTACAAGTACAAACATGCCTATTTATGCCTAAGACTATTGAATTGAAAGGACAATTTGAATTTGTGACACTGTGCCTACTGAATGAACGACTAGAATTCCTCTTGTTCAATCAGAAATGCTCCACCAAATAGAAGAAAGTCTAGAAGGTCAAATGGAAAGTTGCTGTTCAATAGTTATAGTTTTGGTCATGCAAAATGAAAAAGTTCCTGAGATCTACCATACAGCATTGTGCTTACAGTTAACAATATTGTACTACACATTTAAAACATTGTTAAGAGGGTAGATCTCATATATGTGCTTTTCAACCACAATACAAAATAAAAGTCCAGGAAAGTTTGTATTCTGTGGATGATTAAGAAACCACTGGGATTTGAATAAAGCATTAAATAATCATCTATTTAGTCACTAATAGATTTAATGATAATCTGTTGACCTCCATAATTGAAAATACTATTATTTTTTAATCTCCCACAGTGAGCAGACTATACTTGGTTTGCTTGTACCATGTGCAGTTTCTAGGACTCCTGGAGGATCTAATTCAGTAGGTCAGCTTTATGATCCCCAGGTTTGCCTTTTAAACAGAACTTCATGGATGGATTCATAAGCAGAGGTCCACAGACCACACTTTGAGAAGTCTGGGGTGTTGTGCCCTCTCTACCGCAAATGCTAAGGATCAATTTAATAAATTCATTTGTAATACCTTTTGTGGTTTCTGTGAAACACGCACACAGGAAGTATTGGCCTGGGTGTACTTCAAAGCCTAAAATAGTGTAATATTAAGGGGTCAATTCTGGGTATAAAATCTATGATTCTGGCACTATTAATATCAATAACTGGTTGCCATGGTGACAGGAACTATGATCAAAGTGTCTCACACAATGAATACATTTCATTAAAATGACTAAATGACTAATATACCAATAATAGGAAATTTACTCAATTAATAAATAGCTGTAATTCATGGGCAAGTTAAATTAGTAGAGGAAAAAATAAAGAGGAAAGAAACCACCCCTGAATCTGCCAGATCTCAGAACCTGTATTTTTTTTAAGCTTCCTGTAAATACAGTGAGACATCCGAATGGTGACGCTGCAAGTTTAGCATAGATAAAATATATCACTAGGCCACAGGACAGTTCAACATTACAATTCTTTTATCGGAATGAAAATCTTTTTTAGTTCAAAAATCTTTAAATCACATTCATGACACCTTGGTATCCTTGGAATATTCTCTTTTACATAACATCAAATGATTATAAATCAAAATCATTAAATAGAATCACACTCACAGACAATAATTTCCTCGATAAATAACCTTGTATATTTTAAGATGTCTTGGGATATGTAAAAAAAAATCTTTCTTCCCTAATCAGACCTGCTGTAGCTGAAGTCTAGGAAAGTTTTTCATACAATGCCTGAGTAAGATGCCACTGTGGAGGAAGAATTTCAATAATACAATCTCTATAATGCTGAAAAGCTGTCAAATCATTTGCAGATCACTTGCATTTATATTCTTTTTTTTTACTATATATGAGCAACAACACTCGCAAAATCAATGATCAATTTTTAAAACATTGTCTCAAGCAAAATTTAGATCTAGATCTTAATGGATACACAAGATTGATTAATTCCTAGCTCTCATGCTTTAAAAAAGTTTTTCGCAGTTTTCTCCTGTCAAAAACACAATGCCATCATCAAAACAGAAGTTGCAAACCAAAGTACTGTAGGTGAAGTCCAAACCTACGTTCCATCTTCACAATCCAAGGAAATCATTTTACACTAAGGACAACAATTTGAATAAGTTAAAGATTTTGTTCCATTAATGTAAGACACTGAGTGATTATGATGTTACACCATATGTTAGGCAATGGAGATAAAACTAAACAGGCAAAGGTCCTTCCTGCACTCTCAGAAAGTCTGCATTGTAGCACACCTTACCGTCACAGGGAGAGTTTTAGCCAAAGTGGTAAGAATCACAATTCAGGTATGCACACTATGTGTGGGAGCATAAATGAACTTGGGAGTCACCCTTTAGGTCTAATGGAGTCACTATTAAGTGAAATACATGTTTCACAAATCACACTCTGCCTCGTGAGCAGGAGTAGGTCCCAGACAGGTAGAAAATAATCTAACATAGAGGGGCATTTGTGATGGAGGAAGAACATCTGTCAAGGCATAAAAGTGCATGGGCTGCTTTGCAGGGTTGAAGTCTGGAGTAAATGGCGGCTACTATCAGGAGAAGAGAATGCAAAAGTCTTTCCAAGCCAAATCTTGCAAACAAATTTGTGTTTTTCTTCAGTTCACTAGCCTTTTTTGAGGGCCAGCCATTTTCCTTTCTAAGTGTCTCACATTGTAACACTAATGCGTTGAAGTAAAATTCCCTCCTAGGGCTAAAAGAAGCAAACTGAAACATGCTTGGCACCCCTGAAACTCATTCCCAGCCCACTGATGAGAAGCTGCAAATCAAAGAAGAGCATGTCCTGATTACTAATCAGAGGTTTCAGAATTGAACTCTGGATTCAAACCTTGATTTACTAGCTGCCTGAACTTGGAGAAATTTCTTAACCTAACTAACTTTCTCTTCCTGTATCTGTAAAGTGGAGATGATAATGCTTACTTATCCATGTTGTGAAAACTAAGTGGATAATGAAAGTGAGTAATAAAATTTATGTTAACAATTCACCAAATGATAGTCACTAATATTATCATTATCAGTCACCATGGGGAATAGAGAAGAAATCATAATAAAAATACCTACTATGCCCTTCTAAGAGACAGGAGCTGCTTAATCTTTATAACATTCCATGACATCAGCACGATTGTAATTCTCCTTTCTACAGATGAAGAAACTGTAGCACAGAGAAGTTAAGTAATTGCATAAGGTTGCACAGCCAATACATGATAGTCGTTTGAAACATGTTAGGAAAATTGTCATCTCAGGAAGTCTTTTTAGCCCGTAGAAGAAACTTGTTCTCTTCTTTAACAAACAAAAAATAAGAGTGTATTCTAAGCTTCTCTTAAGAGGCATTATGCTATTTCTAAACCTGTCTAAAATCTCTTTATGTTCATTTATGTTTTCTGCTTCACCCATCTGCTAGTGATTCTGTCGTGTTTTCCTTTCATTTTTTTCCTATACTTACTTTGCTCAAATCACACATAAGGTCTCCTTGGGGTGACTGATATTACCAGATTTGGACAAAAAGTCGATTTTTTCTTTAGACTAATGTCTCTAACTCTAATTTCACATAGTAACTCCTTGTCCTCAATCCTTCACTAGATCTGTTTTTTAATTGGCATTATGTCTTTTTGAGGTGTGACTGCTGGAATTACAACTGGTATTCAGGATAATTGGGAAAGTTGTACTGAGTCTGGTTTGCCGTATTAAAAAAAAAAAAATCCTTGCTCTCAAGAATCTTAGAATATAGTTGATAAAAGAAGCTAAGATACTGACAATGTGTGATGAATAATGTGGTTGTATTATTTGGTTATTCCCCTACTCCCAGTGCCCTTCACCTTTCCCTACTTACTCAAATGTAATGCACATTTCCATGGAAGCAGAATGCAATTTTTGTAGGATGATTGGCATTTTAAAAGAAAGTGGTGGAAAAAAAAATTTAGTGAACATTACCAACAAAGGAATAGCATAAAACAAGGTTCCCAGAACCAGTTTCCTGCTCATCATTATTTTGCAGGCCGTTAATAAGTGTACTACAAAGCACAAATGTTCTGTCTCAAACAAGCTGGGGAAAGTCTGGTTTAAATTGAGTAAAAGACATTTTTATTTTGCTTCCTTTTTTAACACTGTAGGAATTTTCAGAGCCTTCAGTATGCTATTGCATATTGTGAATATCCTAGAGAGGAATATGATATAGTATTTCTCAAATATATTTGACCATGGAATTCTAGCCAACACATTATGGAACTAACATACAATGAAACACAGTTTAGGAAGCACATTTTAAAAACCATAAAGATAAAACAAGCATTATTTAGGGCATGTAAGAAAAATAAACTTAATCGGCACATCCATCATTGGGATTAGTGGAATCTCATGGGTTGAGGATGGAGAGCAAGACCCAATGAAGGGATTCGGCCTTGATGCCACATAAAATAGGAGTTCATTTCCATGGTGTATACCATCATGGGATTCAGTCATG
The DNA here is from genome assembly GCF_003255815.1 of Theropithecus gelada. Classification (NCBI taxonomy): domain Eukaryota; kingdom Metazoa; phylum Chordata; class Mammalia; order Primates; family Cercopithecidae; genus Theropithecus; species Theropithecus gelada. Next base: position 290,145 of record NW_020257621.1, read on the forward strand.
TAAGGATATGTGAGTTTGGCTAGAGAGCAACATTCACATTCAAGATGCGTCTTTGCTTAGCAAAATAGGAGCTCCTGGCATGTCACTATTGTTTTTCATAGAGCAAACATAATAAAGGTAAAGCATTTGCCCTTCTGACATCATTAATTTTCTACTTGGCACAAATAATTTCTATAAATTAAATTGACACCTAGAAAAGACTGGTTGTCTGTTCAATGGTAAAACTGTATTACACCTCTATTCGAAAAGGCTCAGGCATAAATTAATTTTTCAGATCATCCAAGGAAAGCTAGTTATCATTTTCTGAAAATAGGCCAAATAGATGTGCATGATAGAAAACTTTCCAAATTGCTGTCTTTGGTATAGCTATGCCATTCAACAAAGAAATATGCAGGATAATCTTGCTATTTAAAGACATGGAGGTAAATCTCAGATAAAACAGCTAGAATACTTTAAAATAGTTGTTCTGGAGAATGATGTGGGGGCAGAAGGCCGGTGAAGGAAGGAGCAGGGGACAACTGTTTTAACTATGTCATTTAGTCTTATTTTATATTTAATCACTTGTGTAAGATACTTTGTTAAAAAAAAAAAAAGTAAGTTTTCAAAGGGGATCATACCTTTACCATTTAATGCTCACGGCTAAAATATACAAGTGCAGAAATTAATAGTTAACCTTGGAACAATATGGCTTTGACTTATGGCTAACACACACTGTGATAGGGGCGTCTATTTAAAGTTTGATTACTAAATTATTTTATGTATATATATATATCTTTCAGGCAAGGAAGAGAGTTTAAAATATAACAAGAAAGTATATTTGTTTAATTGGGAAAAATTTTAAATTTGAATAATTTCAAAGGGGGTTCTAAAAAAATAAGTAAAAATCACCCCTTCAATTTGAAAGTATAATTTATTTTCTTCTCCTCTGTAACATTTATTATCTGCATTAATTATTAGAGAATCCATTACAACTAGTCCACAAACTAATGACAGGTCCATATTTTCCTGAATTTTTTGCCCTATAATCATTTTACATTACAGGTGCAAGACAAAAGAGGAGAGAAAGGAGGGAAGCAGAGAGAGAGAGATTAGAAAAAACAACTGGGGAGATGTATATCAAGGGTTTTAACAAACAAAAGTATTTTAAAGCCATCTTGAACTCCGGCAGTGTTGCTTTTCTGTTCTTTGGGTGTTTTTATTTAATTATACAAGAATAATCTCGGAAGCTGGTGATGGTTTCAATTTGTCTGATAGAGAAAGCTAGAGAATTACCCTTCATAATACTTAATTAAACATTTCTATCAATTACACTGAATAAATATGCAGTCACAACTGCTGCTGGTTGATTTGACGTTTAAAAAGATGGCATATATTAAAGCCCCAGTTTGGCTATGCAACACATTAGATTCAGTTAGCAAACACTGTGATTGTTTTTCCTAAGAAAATTGTTCATTTTAATTAAAGCATTTGCTCTTCTCTTAGCACTTCACAATGTGTGATGCAAAATAAACATAAAATAGTTACTGCATACTTTTCCTCAGCTTTCTCAGTCCAGATCCCAAATAATTTGATTCAGAGTAATTTCTGAAGGGTTTATTTACTTGGATTGGGAGAAAAAAACATACTACTGGCAAGTTTGGCAATCAGAAAATCTACTTGATCAATAAATCTTGCTACTTAGAAAACTCCTATGGAAAACGAGATGATGTGGAATCTTATGCCTCCTTTTCACTCATGACTAACAACTGAAATCTTCGGTTACATGCATTGACATATATGTTGAAAAAACTGAGTCATACGGGAAAATTATTGTTTCAAATACTAAAGATCAGGTAAAAATAAAGAATATGGGTTTTCAGCCCAAGGTAATGATCTGAATTAGATGTGCTTTCTCTGAAATACTGCAATTAGATAAAAAGGGTAAACTCTATTTGAATTCATTTTACTTTTTTAAACTAATGTCTGATCATACTATAAACTGACCTATCCGCCAATTACAATTGAGGAATATTTCCATTCTTTTGTTCCCCCTGTCCTTTATGCCCTGGATTTACTTATTAAAAGTGAGTATTAGATGAAATTGTATTTATCTAATATGCCTGAACCATCAAAAAAAAAAAAAAGTGTGATTCTGATGGATTTTCTCTTTGCATCAATATTAGCAGAGATTTTAGATACTCTGGAATCAGATCTTCCTGTAGAACCACATTCCATGGAAACTAATTGCCAGAGTCTATATACAAATCTGTGTGACTGAAGTTTTTAAAGAAAATTCTAAAGAAAAAATTAATGAAACCATTTTATGGTCTTATGTGGTACCAAATATAGGTTTCACTTTTTAATTAGATAGTCCTAATTCACTGGTTTTTTTTTAAAGCTACAGTTGAAAGAAATGAAAGGACCCCTCTCCCAGAAAAGAAAAAAAAAAAGTGTGTGTGTGTGTGAGAGAGAGAGAGAGAGAGAAAGAGAGAGAGAGAGAGACAGAGAGAAAGTTATTAGAGGAGGTCACCAAAATGGAAATACAATGTTCATCTTTCCTCATGAAAACACAGACTTAAAAATTGTACTCAGAAACTATGCCCTCGGAGCCTGCATGCCTGCCCTGCCTCAAATTTTGTTGCTTTCTCTATGTTCTCTCTGACTATCCCTTCTCTCCGACTCTCCCTTCTCTCCCTTTACCCAATGACAAAAGAGTCTTTTTTTTTTTTTTTTTTTTTTTTTTGGTTCTGAACTATGTCCTTCCTTGTGTTCTTTCATCTTAAGAAAACAAAATAAGACTATATAGAGTCGGTTTTATCAACTAATAGGAAAATCTCTGCCAAAACTCCAATGATATTAACTAAGTCAGGGAGCCCTATGGGACAAAAGGGCAGAGGTGACAGTCACAGGAAACAAGGACTCAATGATGTCACATGAACTTTTGAGAAGTGCATGTCCTGCAGATGCAGGGACACAAGAAAAGTGACTCATTTCCTATTATCCATAGGGCGGAACCCCAAAGCACCAAATTTCATGAATGAATATACTCCACAGACCAAAAAAAATCAGGCATTTATGGATATAAAGCACTAGAATAGGAATACAAAAATTGTAATCCAATTTGAACAAACTGAATTAGCTTTAAAGTTTAAAACACCATTGGATTCAATTTCCGACTGAATTATTTGTTTGTCAAGTAGCCCTGGGAAAATAATTTAACCTCTATGAGTGTCTGTTTCTATATTTTTTAAATGAAGATAATATTGTTTGCATGGTAGGATGGGAAATGTAATGCATTCATGTACATAAAGTTAACGACATAGCGATAGAGATTGTCCTTACGAAGCCTATGTATGGGCTTGAGGTGGAAGAGGGAGGCAATCAAACGTAATTAAGAGAAGAATCCAGAAGAATATCTGTCATTTCCTAATCTGCCCAGAGTCTTTGGGGTTGTTTTGGTCCTGTAATCTCTTCTCTTGGAAGTGTACAGCGCCAGAATACAGATAGTTTTAAAAGTGTTTTAATATAACAAGTAAAACCAAGAGTAAAATTTGAGATATGGAATGAGAGTAAGAAGAATCACTTGGTAACAGTGGAAAGAACCATTGGTTTTCCTGAGAGACTGAGACAACTAAAGGAAGTAGGTCTAGAAACCTAATCTGTGTAGGAGGAAAAACATAAAACATTTTCAAATGAGAAAACATTGGGAGCTAGAGGAGCTGCCTGGGAGATGTATAAGCATCCCAAAATACTTGGTGGATACTAGTACAGATGGGTACTAGGTAAGTACTAGGACAGATATAGAGATCCTAAGTGTGAGAAAAGATGAGGCAAGTTTGTTTGGATTTACATTTGTTAATTGAAATTCTTCAGTCAAGAAGAGCTATCCTTTGCTTCCCATGTATTTATTTATTTAAGACACATATAGATGATATAGATGCTCTGTACAAACTCATGGATAATTGTCTATTCTGAATTATAATCTGATACTATCATTACTTATTTTGCTGCCCAGAGTATCCCAGCTTTGGCCATTGGGAACTCCTTCAGGTTTGCTTTTGTATCCATTCAAGCTAACCATATAATTTTTTAAGCACTTCCTTACTTTCTGGAACCACTTTCAACATGTTCCTAATTCATCTTATATTTTCTCAGACATAGCTATGGAAGCACTCATTTCTCCAACAATCCCTGATTCCTTTTATAAAGGAATATCTAGAAAGCAAGTAATCTAGGTTTTAGATACCAAGACTGGAATGCTAGGTGAGTTCATTGTTCTCTGGGCATCATTGCATCAAGTCCTCTCAGCAGCTAGAGCTACAAACTGTATGTATGTATGTGAACACAGACATAGATGCACATCTTTATGTACCAGAAATTTATAAGAAGATTTTCTTTTGAGGACACGAACTGCTGAACTGATCTACATATATAAAAAAATCAGAGTCACACTTGGTAGTAATAAAAACCATTAGCTAAAAATATAAAGGCAATATTCTAATAGTCTATAGGCAGATACATCCATACATCAGCTCCTTAGAAACTTAAATTTATAAATATTATTTATACAGCTTGATGTGAAACTAGTATGAATAAGAACTCTAGCAAATTGAGGAAGCCATTCGGGGTTGCTTTCAAAAAACTATTTGGCCTGTAGTTAACAGTCTCTTGTGGCACATGATAACTATTTGGGAAGGGGTCAGAAAGGTACTGTGAGAATTTCTGATGGAATAATTTGAGTCTTCATCATTATAGAGTCACTATCAGAATTTTCCTTCTGCTACCACTCCTCCCCTGAACCCTGGCCACCATCTGTCCTATCTCAGGTTTTAGGCTTGATTATTGCGATACAACTTTGAAAATCCATGAATTCTGAAGAGGAACTGAAATGATTTGGGTTCCAGAATGCTCACTAAAAATAAAAGCAACTCTATCTTGGGTGCTAATCCACTATGTTGACTTTTGATTAACCCCTGTTCTAGAAATGCCTCCAGGATTTCTACTTTATACAGTGTTACCCTAAGTCCTTCCCTTAGGTCAAAACAACCTTGACCACAAATCCTGATTTTAGGCAAATTCACATAGCACTCTTGCCTCTCCCTGAGGGTTTGGATTCAATTGTCCTACATATTGATTCCCTATGTGATGTAAGCCTTGGGTCTTAGAGGTAATGGCACCAGGATCGACCATCTTGTCTCAAAGCCACCAAAGATAATGGCTTCTGTTCCATAGTCCCTATTTCTTTGGTCTCTCAGTTCTCTTTGCCTTTGAAGGTAGAATTGCATGGGACTGCTCACCATAGAACATGCCATGTCAGCAAATCTTTATGTATAATTTGAATAAACAGCAGTTCAGAATGACTTTGGAAATTTTTCCTCTGTCTTTGAAGTTCTCATGCATAGAAGAATGGAATAACAGTGTGGGTTATTGATATCAGGAATGGTTCAGGAAACATTTGGATTTACCAGTTACTACAATGTTCTTAACTAAGCCTGCCTCAAAGGACTTCATAATTGTGTTATCCATTTAACTAGCACTTAACATTAAAATATCATGAGCACTTTGTTTTCTAATAATATTTCTGCAGGTTATTATGTAATGCTAAATTTATATTAGAAGATTTCTCAAATAATTAGTGGTTAAAGTTGGATAATACAGATACCAATATTGTCGTATAAAATATCAAGTTTGAAAACTGAAATTATCATTATTAGAGCTGTTTATTAAATATAGAATTTAGAGAATTTTCTGGCTTAAGGGTTGTATTTTCATTAATGAAGCTGAGAAGCGAGTAGGAGCAAATTATTTTTGAAGCTTTCAAAATTGATCAGGACGAAATGAGAGTGCATTGTTCTCTAATACAAGGTCTTGCGCTCTGAAACAGTGCCAGATAGTATGGTATATGGACCAGCTACAGTCATGCTGGTAAATTTCACTAACTGCAGAATAAAAAGCTACTAGCAATTGGTAAGGGAAAACAATAATATTTCCACTAAACTAATCTGATAGGGAACTTGAGAAATAAGAAATGAAACCCAGATTAAATCTCCCCTAGAGTGCCTTAACTTTTCACTCAATTGTACTAAGAAAAAAAAATATTTTTAGTTTTTCAACAAAAGAATGTTCAGGTTTCTAAGGTAAGTAATATACCCAGCATATTTATTTCCATCTCCATGGACTTTTTCCTAGAACCCCTCCTAATTCATCCCCTTCCCCTAGCCTTAAATTCATAATATTTTGAATAACCCAGAGTATTTTTTTTCAAAGACCAAATAAAATTACTCCCTTCTCCTGACTAAAATCCCTCAAAGCTACCCTCTGTCCTTCTCTTCTCATTCCCTCAAGATAATGTCTAAACATCTTAGTATGGCATACAGCACTGTTCATGGTATGGTACCTCTCCAGGACAAATGCATATTACTATCTACAAAACTACTTGCTTTGAACATCTTAAACTTACCTGAATGAGATACTTTCTCTGCTTCCCCTAAAACTTCAATCATTCTCACCCCTTAGCATAGATCATCTGTCTTCAACATTTTCATCATTGGCTAACTTCTGTTAATCCTTCCTAAGTTTGAGTGATCCAGGAAGCTTTCTGTTCCCAACTAGCCTGTCTCCCAGTGGTGCCCCCAGCTGGTCTAGTAGCTATGTCCTGTATAATCAAATAGTATAAATCACTAATTTCTCACATCTTTAATTATCACAGTGTGAGATTCTTTTGAGCAGGAAAAAAATTTATTATTACATCGTGAGTATTCAATACAGATCCTGAAAAATGACTGGCCATAGTTAAAATATGTTATTTTTTAATACTCCAGTATCCACATAGTATCCTGGCTTTTACTGAAACCTCCATGAAAACCTCCTGGCTTTTACTGAAAACTCATGAAAACATGAGTCTTGGTAATAGTCAAAGATGATAGAAGTCATTTGGGACTAGAAATGCTCATTTTCTGACATCTGGAAGTTAGAGGATAAGCATCAGATCTAGGATTGGCCAACTGAACATTCCTACTCAGGACTATAAATCCACATGGGAGAAAACAAAGCATATAAGACAAAGCTTATTCTCACAGTGGCATCTGTGATCTCAGGAGCTTATGGATACTATGATTGGCAATCATAGTTATAAGAAGACCATGCACAAGCTTGGGCACCTACCTGACTGTGCTCTGCGATGTCTTCCTGACCTGTTTTCTGTGTTCAGGACTTTGATTCAATGAACTGCATGGTTTTCTGCAAATAAATTCATTTTCTGCTTAGATTAGTCAGTAGTGGTCAAGACTTTGATGAAAAGAAAGAAATTCAAAATTCTAATGACTGGACAGTTAGATGGATGGACTGATACACAAATGACTAAATCAATGAATGAGTAAAAGCAACAAAGCGTCAAAGAAAGAATAAGCTCAATTTCCACTACTTTTACCATTCTTCCCTTCCTCTTTCCATTACTTGACTTCCCAATCTTTTCTGTAATAGCAAGTGATTTTTAAAACAAATAAACATTCTAATTTTCTAGAAACCCTTAGGGTTCTTAAATAATGTACAAAAATAATTTAGAACATATTGACTTAATAATTTTCTGCTAGCCTGTGAACTAGTTGAAGTAGAAGTTCTGTATCCTCTCCTTTGGGCTCATTTATTTTTTGAAATTAAGGAAGAAATTAGAAGAATCAAAAAAAAAAAAACTAGCATCTTTCATTCATAAAAACTAGCTGAGCCTAGTACAATATTAAACTCACATTTCAATAAATAAATCTACTCAGGTCTTTCATGCCCACATGTCCGTTGCTCAGTCAGTCTTCACGACTCCTTCTTCTTCACTGTAGGAGGCCCAGGGAGTTCTGCCATGGCATGTCCTTTGTCACTCTGTGACCGGCAGGTACTGGGAGATGCATGGGGAGGATGCCAGGACACACAGGAATCTGGAATATGGACTTAGTTGCCTTTGAAGATGTGGCTGTAACCTTCACCCAACAGAAGTGGGCTTTGCTAGATCCTTCCCAGAATTTCTACAGAGATGTGATGCAGGAAATTGTCATAAATCTGGCTTCTATGGAAACAAATGGGAACATCAACATTGAAGATCAGTAAAGAATTCTTGGAAAAATTTAAAGCACATTATATCTCAAACTAGAGGCAAATCATATGACTATTAGTAATGTGTAAAGACACCATACAATGATAACCAATGTTGGAATGCCTTCATTTACTTGATTTATCTTACAAGTGCTCAAAGAGATATGGTAGTCTTTGATTTTCACAGTTCATTTCAAATCCTTCAGGGAAGTCACACGAGAGAGAAATCCTATAAATGTAAACAACGTGGTAAAGCCTTCAGTGTTTCGAATTCCTTTCTCATACCTGAAAGAACTCATAGTGGAAAGAAACCCTATGAATGTAAGAAATGTGTGGAAAAGCATTCAGTTTTTCCTATACTCTTAAAAGACACCAAAGAATTCACTCTGGAGAAAATCCCAGAAAATGTAAGAAATGTGGTAAAGCCTTCAGATATTCCAGTTCCCCTTAAGACAATGAAAGAACTCATACTGGAATAAGACTGTATAAATGTGAGGAATGTGGTAAACCCTTTAGTCACTCCAGTAGCCTTCTTTACTGTGAAAAAACTTATGCTGGAGAGAAACCTCATGAATATAAGAAATTTAGTAAAATCTTCAGCTGTTCCAGTAACCTTCATTATCATGAAAGAACTCATACTGGAGAGAAACCATGTGAATATAAGAAAAGTGGGGAAGCATTTCATTGTCTTGCTAACTTGCAATAACATATAAAGACACACTGGTGAAAACCTCTATGCATGTAAGAAATGTGGTAAAGCATTCACTTTTTTCAGTTTCCTTTGAGCATATGAAAATGATTGTAGAGAAAAGCCCCACGATTGTAAAATTGTGGAAAAGGCTTCAGTTGTTCTACTTTCTGTCAAATACATGAAAGATCACATATCGAAGAGAAATCCTATGAATGTAAGGAATGTGGAAAGCATTTAATTTTCACAGTTTCCTCCAAAGACATGAAAGGAATAAAACTGGAAAAAAAGCTTGTGAATGTAACAAATGTGGAAAAGTTATCTGGTTTTTCAGTTCTTTCTGAAATGTTGAAAGGACTCACACTGAAGGAAACCCTAATGAATGCACAAAATATGATATGGTCTTTAGTTATTCCAGTTACATCTGATGACATAAAATAACTTACTCTGCAGAAAGAAAAAATAATGCATGGGATGTGGACATGCATTTATTTCTCTCATATTCATTCAAAGGCTCATGAAAATGCACAATGGAGATGGACCTTACAAATATAAGAAAGCACACAAGATTAAAATCCCAGTAGTTTGGGAAATATAGAGAAGTTATGAATTTTGAAAATTACTTTAAAAGTCATTTGAAAACACTTGCTGGAAAGAAATCCTATAAACATAAGTAATGTGGAAATCCTAATTCAAATTAATTATTCAACAATGCACTGAAAAATCCATATGAAATTTTTTTTATACTTTACCTTCTGGGATACATGTGCAGGTTTGTTATGTAGGTATATATGTGCCATGGTGGTTTGCTGCACCCATCCATCTGTCATCTACATTAGGTATTTCTCCTAATGCTATTCCTCCCCTTGCCCCCAACTCCCCAACAGGCCCCAGTGTGTGATGTTCCCCTCCCTGTGCCCATAGGTTCTCATTGTCCAACTCCCAATTATGAGTGAGAACATGTAGCATTGGATTTTCTGTTCCTGTGTTAGTTTGCTGAGAATGATGGGTTCAGCTTCATCTATGTCCCTGCAAAGGACACAAACTCATTCTTTTTTACAGCTACATAGTATTCCATGGTGTATAAGTGCCACATTATCCAGTCTCCCATTGATGGGCATTTGGGTTAATTCCGTGTCTTTGCTATTGTGAATAGTGCTGCAATAAACATGTGTGCAAGTGTCTTTATAGTAGAATGATTTATAATCCTTTGGGTATATACCCAGTAATGGGATTGCTGGGTCAAATGGTATTTCTGGTTCTAGATCCCTGAGGAATCACCACACCGTATTCCACAATGGTTGAACTAATTTAAACTCCTACCAACAATGTAAAAGCATTCCTATATCCCCACATCCTCTACAGCATCTGTGGTTTCCTGACTTTTTAATGATTGCCAACCTAACTGGCATGAGATGGTATCTCATTGTGGTTTTGATTTGCATTCCTCTAATGACTAGTGATGATGAGTTGTTTTTTTTTTCATATGTTTGTTGGCCACATAAATGTCTTCTTTTGAAAAGTGTCTGTTCATATCCTTTGTCCACTTTTGATGGGGTTGTTGGGTTTTTTCCTTGTAAATTTGTTTAAGTTCCTTGTAGATTCTGGATATTAGCCTTTTGTCAGATGGATAAATTCCAAACATTTTTTCTCATTCTGTAGGTTTCTTGTTCACTCTGATGATAGTTTCTGTTGCTGTGCAGAAGCTCTTTAGCATAATTAGATCCCATTTGTCAATTTTGGTTTTTGTTGCAATTGCTTTTGGTTTCAGTTTTGAAGTCATGAAGTGTTTGCCCGTGCCTGTGTCCTGAATGGTACTGTCTAGGTTTTCCTCTAGGTTTTTTATCATTTTAGGTCTTACATTTAAATCTTTAATCCATCGAGTTAATTGTTGTATAAGGTGTAAGGAAGGAGTCCAGTTTTGGTTTTCTGCATATGGGTAGCCAGTTATCCCAATATCATTTATTAAATAGAAAATCCTTTCCTCGTTGCTTGTTTTTGTCAGGTGTGTCAAAGATCAGATGGTTGTAGATGTGTAGTGTTATTTCTGAGGCCTCTGTTCTGTTCCATTGGTCTATATATCTGTTTTGATACCAGTAGCCTTGCTGTTTTGGTTACTGTACCATGCTGTTTTGGTTACTGTACCATGCTGTTTTGGTTACTGCAGCCGTGTACTATAGCTTGAGATCAGGTAGCATGACTGGCAAATGGGATAAAGAGTCAAGACCCATTGGTGTGCTGTATTCAGGAGACCCACCTCACATGCAAAGATACACATAGGCTCAAAATAAAGGGATGGAGGAAGAGTTACTAAGAAAATGGAAAACAAAAAAAGCAGAGGTTGCAACCCTAGTCTCTGATAAAACAGACTTTAAACCAACAAAGATAAAAAACAAGACAAAGAAGGGCATTACATAACGGTAAAGGGATCAATGCAAACAAGAAGAGCTAACTATCCTAAATATATATTCACCCAATACAGGAGAACCCAGATTCATAAAGCAAGTTCTTAGAAACCTATGAAGAGATGTAGACTCCCACAAAATAATAGTGGGAGACTTTAACACCCCACTATTAATATTAGACAGATCAATGAGACAGACAATTAACAAGGATATTCAGGATTTGAACTCAGCTCTGTACCAAGCAGACCTAATAGACATCTACAGAACTCTCTACCCCAAATCAACCGAATATACATTTTTCTCAGCACCACATAGCACTTATTCTAAAATTGCCACATAATTGCCACTCCTTAGCAAATGCAAAAGAACAGAAACCATAACAAACTGTCTCTCAGAACACAATGCAATCAAATTAGAACTTGGGATTAAGAAATTCACTCAAAACCACACAACTACATGAAAACTGAACAACCTGCTCCTGAATGACTACTGGGTAAATAACAAAATGAAGGCAGAGATAAATAAGTTCTTTGAAACCAATGAGAACAAAGACACAACGTACCAGAATCTCTGGGACACAGCTAAAGCAGTGCTTAGAGGGAAATTTATAGTACTAAATGTCCACAAGAGAAAGCAGGACATATCTAAAATTGACACCCTAACATCACAATTAAAAGAACTAGAGAAGCAAGAGCAAACAGATTCAAAAGCTAGCAGAAGACAAGAAATAACTAAGATCAGAGCAGAACAGAAGGAGATACAGACATGAAAACCCCTTCAAAAATCAATGAATCCAGGAGCTCGCTTTTTGAAAAGATTAACAAAACAGATAGACTGCTAGCTAGACTAATAAAGAAGCAAAGAGAGAAGAATCAAATGGATACAATTAAAAAATGATGCACTGATGCCACAGAAATACAAACTATCATCAGAGAATACTATAAATACCTCTATGTAAATAAACTAGAAAATCTAGAAGAAATGGATAAATTCCTGGATGCATAATAAATGGATAAATAAATGGATAAATTCCTGGACACAAGACTAAACCAGGAAGAAGAAGAATCCCTGAACAGACTAATAATAAGTTCTGAAATCAAGAGAGTAATTAATAATCTACCAACCAAAAAAAGCCCAGGACCAGACGGATTCACAGCCAAATTCTACCAGAAGTATAAAGAAGAGCTGGTACCATTCCTCCTAAAACTATTCCAAATAATAGAAAAAGAGGGACTCCTACTAACTCATTTTATGAGTCCAGCATCATCCTGATACCAAAACCTGGCAGAGACACAACAAAAAAAGAAAATTTCAGGCCAATATCCCTGATGAACATCAATGCGAAAATCCTCAATAAAATACTGGCAAACCAAATTCAGTAGCACATTAAAAAGCTTATTCACCATGATCAAGCTGGCTTCGTCCCTGGGGTACAAGGCTGGTTCAACATATGGAAATCAATAAACGTAATCCATCACATAAACAGAACCAATGACAAAACCACGTGATTATCTCAATAGATACAGAAAAGGCCTTCGATAAAACTCAACACCCCTTCATGCTAAAAACACTCAATAAACTAGGTATTGATGGAATATATCTCAAAATAATAAGAGCTATTTATGACAAACCCACAGCCAATATCATACTGAATGGGCAAAAGCTGGAAGCATTCCCTTTGAAACCGGCACAAGACAAGGATGCCCTCTCTCACCGCTCCTATTCAACACAGTATTGGAACTTCTGGGCAGGGCAATCAGGCAAGAGAAAGAAACAATGACTATTCAAGTAGAAAGAGAGGAAGTCAAATTATCTCTGTTTCCAGATAATATGATTGTATATTTAGAAAACCCCATCATCTCAGCCCAAAGACTCCTTAAGCTGATTAACAACTTCAGCAAAGCCTCAGGATACAAAATTAATGTGCAAAAATCACAAGCATTCCTATGCACCAATAATAGAGAAACAAATCATGAGCAAACTCTTAATTGCTACACAGACAGTAAAATACCTAGGAATACAACTTACAAGGGATGTGAAGAACCTCTTCAAGGAGAACTACAAACCACTGCTCAAGGAAATAAGAGAGGACACAAACAAATGGAAAAACATTCCATGCTCATGGATAGCAAGAATCAATATCATGAAAATGGCCATACTGCCCAAAATAATTGATAGATTCAATACTATTCCCATCAAGCTACCATTGACTTTCTTCATAGAATTAGAAAGAACTACTTTAAATTTCATATGGAACCAAAAAAGAGTCCGTATAGCCAAGACAATTCTAAGCAAAAAGAACAAAGCTGGAGGCATCACGTGAACATGTTAAAATAATAAACATATTGTTTTCATCAGTGGCTCATTCTTAAAGAGCTTTTGGATTATGTATTTCCACTTCTTTTGTTAGGAAACACTGAGGTAAGAAGTCTGTATGTACTCTTTTACCAACAGTACATGAGTTTAACAGTACTTTTAAGCCAGTTAATAAAAATTTTCTTTATCTATTTTAAAGTGTGTTACATGTATAAATTCACATATTCTTCTAATATTTACTTTAAATTTTATATAGTTCTTTAATTATTCTGTGATTAATGGGCTACTGAAAAATTAGTCTTTTTTGATGGCCTTATAGGGAAGGATTTAGATATACTCACCCATTATATATATATTCCACCTTTTAGTCATATGACAGAAATGACTAGTTTTTGGCATAAAAAGATTATACTTTTTCTTTGCCAATAGTGTCAATTTGTTAAAAAGTAAAATCTACGCATGATTCTAAATAGCAATTAGATATCTTCCTATGAATATCCCACAAGTACCTTAAGCTGAACATGTCTTTTACAAATAATTGATTTCTTTATTTCTAAACGTGGGTTATAAATTTTGCCTGTACTTTGGGTTTCAGATGAAAATATGACACCATACATAGACTTCCAGCACTTTTTACCTTAAACTTCCTCAAAATTAATAAGAAATGCAGAAAGCTAAATCTGTATTATGACTAGAATTTTACAAAATAAATTCCATACAAATTCTCAATATTTTGAGGCAATTCTGTAAGCTATAACAGAAGGAAGAAATAGAGACTGGAATTTCCATTATGTAAAGGAAATGCTAAAATTGGGAGCAACTGAATGAGTTCCCATAGGATGCATCCTCAGAGCTCATATTCAGAGAAGCAAGTAAGCGCAAACAAACAAACAAGACAAAACAGCATTGATCCTAATGGAACAGGGTTTAAAGGTAGCAAGCAAATTTTTAACTCTCCTCCCATTGAGATTTGGGACTCTATCAGATCTCTTTAATCAAAGTAGACTTCTCATAGCTTCGACCAATACAGTACTTTGAAAAGTGACTCAATATGTCTTCTAAGGTTTTAAAAATGACTAAAAGACCATACATTTTATCTTCTTCAATAGGACATTCACTACTAGAACTCTGAGACTTCATGTAAGGAGTCTTCCACCCTAAAAATGCCATGCTTAGGAAGCTATTTCTGGTCACCACTTCCAGTTGAGTTCTGCCTTCAACCATCCCTGTAAATACACAAGACTTGTGATTAAAGCCAATGATCCCATCCAGCTCTTTTACCAGGACAATGTCACAGAGTCACCTCCCTCAAAGCCACCTTAAGCAGAAGAAACACACAGCCAAAGTTAATGCTTGACCCAGGAAATTGAGAGATATGTTAAAATGACTGATATTTTAAGCTACTAAGTTTTGGGATTGTTCGTTGTGTAACAGTAGATAACTGGAACGGAGTTTGAAAACAGAGGTGGTAAAACCAAAGGATAACATGTGGTATGGATGAGGGGAACAGGCAATGGATGAAAGCATAACAGTCTTCAATCTGACTACTGGATATCAGAGGGCTTAATGTAACGTGAGGAATATATGAAACTGGAAAAAAATAGATCCTTGTTACATATTGGAAGAAAGTTTGGCAACACTGTCACCTAAAACAACAGGGAAAATAAGAAATATACCTAATGAATTAAATAATATAACTAAGGAAATTTTCTGGGAAGTGTTGGAGATGCCATCTGATCTCTTCTAGATACCTATAATAAAATTAAAAGGGAGCACAATGAGCCAAAAAAAATAAAAAGGAAACTGTTCAATGTTTGAATAAAATTTGGAGGAAATATAAAAGGTCCAGGACTATCTTTCCAAGAAAGACAATATTTTCAAAGAGATAACGTTAAGGAAAAGATCAAATTCAGAACACTGCAAATGAAACACAGGCTGAAGGAATCTGAGTTCTGCCTATAAAATATTTTCATAAGATGGCACACAGGTTTAAGTCAGAGCCTCAAACATACTTTAATTTATATAGAAAGCTAAGAACATTAAGAGTGTAGCTTAGACCCTCTTAGCTAGACAGCAGTGCTTCTAAGACAACTAAAGGTGCTTCCCATAGGAACCTCATAGGGTAGGGAGCCAAGATACAGATTCATCTTAACACGTGTGTGTGCATTTGCCTAATGGAGTTTATTTATAAATTGATACATGAGAGATCTCAAAACTTTTCAAAGAAAGTATGTCCACCTTAACTAAAATTGATAGGGACAATAAAAAGTGTACAGACTTCGGGAACCCCAAATTTCTATGGGCATAGAGCAGGCTGATAATGTTACTTGGCTGCCAAATTGGCTATGTTTTAGGAAAAGAAAGGATTGCTCAAAGAGCACAACCAAGAATTGCAGAGAATTATTGACAGAGAGCAGGACCAAGTTTTGTTCATGAAAGGTGAATTTAAGAATTGCTTTACTAGTGACTGACATATGCCTCCCGTTTACCCTCCTTATCCATGGGAGTGTCTAGTGTGTACCATCACAGTATCATGCATGTGTGTGCCTTGGGGGAGCAAGGCATTGTTTCTGAAGTTCACAGTTCTTCAAAATATGTAGAATTGTGCCCAAGGAAATGAACTCAAAGAGGTTTATTTGCCCTAGGAAATGATTTCATACAAGATTCTAAACCTCCAGCCTGAGCCCAATGCTCTAATAGGATGAAGTTTCTGGGAGCTGAGTCTTAGGAGAGGGTGAATATATTTTGCATGTTAGAGAAATGTAAATGTTAAGTGTCCCAAAGGCAGACTGCGGAAGTTTTAAACGTAGATGCAAAATCTTTACTCCTTCTCTAAGAGGTGGAGCCTATGTACTCTCCCCTGGAACTGAGTTAGTCTAGTGAATCCTTCCACCAGTTGAATATACCAGACATGATGCTAAGTGACTTTGGAGTGTAGCTCATGAAATTCCATGCAGTTTCTGCTTTGTTCAATGCTTGAGGGGCCACCTGTGAGCACTCTAGTTGACAGTACCAGCTGAGCCTGGCCTTCTAGCTATTCCCACCAAGATACGTCAGTGAAGCCATCTTGGATGTCCATGAACAGAGAATAATATTTGAGTATATGGAAAAACTTAAACATTAAAAACAAGGGGAATAACTTCTGTGGCTCTATTGAATGACCTTGCTTTGGATAAATTTTTCGCCTGAGAACAACTAGAAATTTGCATAAATTTATTAATCAGAGTTCAACATTCAGTGCCAATTGATCAATTACTTCCATTGGCAAATGCCAATCAATTTCACTGAGAGGCTAAGAAACTAAGAAGCTGAACAGAAACTTTTGTAGACAACACCTACATCCATCCATATAGAAAAATTTGATGATGCATAAAACCAAAATGTAAAATTTTAAAACAAAGTTTCTGGAAAAAAATAGGAAAATACTTCTGTAATACAAAAAAGATGAATTTGACTGCAACAAAGTTTAAAATTTCTGTCCATAAAAAGACATCAACTAAGAAAATGAATAAACAATGCAGAGAGTGGGAAAAAATATTTGCAGCAGCACATATATCTGACAAAGAAATTGTATTTGGAATAAAGAACTACTACAAAATACCAGGAAAATAGTTCCCAAATTCACAGTTTAAAAATTGGATACAGGCTGGGCATGGTAGCTCATGCCTGTAATCCCAGCACTTTGGGAGGCCGAGGCAGGTAGATCACCTGAAATTAGGAGTTTGAGACCAACCTGACCAACAGAGTGAAACCCTGTCTCTACTAAAAATACAAAAATTAACCAGGCATGGTGGCTCATGCCTGTAATCCCAGCTACTTGGGAGGCTGACACAGGAGAATTGCTTGAACCTGGGAGGCGGAGGTTGCAGTGAGCCGATATCATGCCATTGCACTCCAGCCTGGGTAACAAGAGCAAAACTCCATCTCAATAAATAAATAAATAAATAAGTAAATAGGATACAAGACTCAAACAGACACTTGACAACAAGAAAAGTATTTAATTTGCTAAGGGAAACAAGAAATTATACTCAACATCATTAGTCACCAAGACTAAGCAAATTAAAAGCACAAGATACTCCTTCAAACACTATAATCGCTAAAAATCCGAATGTTGGTGAAGATGTGGAACAACTGGCACTCTTCTTCTTTACTGGTGATAATGTAAATGATACAGCCATTTTGGTAGACTGTTGGCAGTTTTTGATACATTAAACATAAATCTACCTTATAACCCAGCACTTCCGCTCTTAGGTATTTATTCAAGAGAAATGAAAACATATGGCTACACAAAGATTTACACAAGAATGTTTACAGTAGCCTGATTCACAATTGCCAAACACTAAGACAACCCAAATGTCCACGAACAAGATAACGGAGAAGCTAATTGTGGTTTAGCTACAGTGGAATGCTACTGAGCAATAAAAACTAAAATAATTCTGTATGGATATTCTTTGTTCCATAAACTTCACTTCTAGCAATTACACAGGAAATGAATTAACTATAGGATAGTAATGGCAGCATGCTTATAATAGTGAAAAATGGAATCAAATAAAGTTTCTCAAATTAGGAAACAGGTTAAATTAACTATAGCTTATACATAAAGTGGAAAAATGTTGGGACTATAGAAATTATTTTTATGAAAAACTGGTCACAATATATTAATTGAACAAATCAACTTGTGGTATCATATGTACAATATGTTATAGGCAATGGGTACATGCCTACATGCACTCATACTTACAATAGTGTTTATGTATTTGTATAAATGTATACCATGGAGTAGGTAGCTTAAACACAAATTTATTTATCCCAGTTCTGGAGGGTGAGAAATTCAAGACCAAGGTGCTGGCAGATTCAGTGTCTAACAAGTGCACTCTTCCTGACTTCCTGAAAGCAATCTCCTCATTGTATCCTCACAAGGAGAGAAGGCTGGGGAGAAAGCAAGATTGCTCCTGTCTCTTCTTATAAGAGCACTAGTCCCACCATGAGGGCTCCACTCTCATGACCTAATTACCTTGCAAATGCCCCACCTTCAAATACGATCACATTGAGAATTCAGGTTCCAACTTCGGAATTTTGAGAGCATCCAAACATTCAGTCTATAGCAGCGTGTGTGTCCCCAGCATGTGCACTAAGTGTGTGTGCACATATGGAGAGACTACGTGGTCAGGATGTGGAATAGTTGTGTTGAAATAATGTTTGGAAGCTTCTTTCTTCAGTGACATTGCTGAATCCTATTTCGTTTTGTTGTTGTCGTTTGTTTGTTTTTGAGACAGAGTCTCGCTCTGTCACTCAGGCTGGAATGTAGTGGCACAATCTCGGCTCACTACAACCTCTGCCTCCGAGGCTCAAGAGATTCTCCTGCTTCAGCCTCCTGAGAAGCTGGGACACGCACCAACACACCCAGCTAATTATTTTAAGTATGTTTAGTGGAGACAAGGTTTCGCCATGTTGGTCAGGCTGGTCGTGAACTCCTGACCTCAAGTGATCCTTCCGCCTCGAACTCCCAAAGTGCTGAAATTACAGGTGTGAGCCACCATACCCAGCCTTATTTTGTTTTTAACAGATATTAATTGCCAATATCATAAAAATAGACCATAAACCAATAAAAATTCAGTATTCAAGTCAAATAAAATGTATGCTTAATTATATGCATCTCATATTAACTTACTAAATCACAAATTTTTGTTAGATTTTTTAATAATCAATGCGCAATTATCATTTCTTCTAAACCTGAGGTGAAGCCAGTCCATATTACTTTCTGTTGAGAAATATCCAGTGTGAGGGAAAAGCTACTGATTTTGTTCTTATTGGCTTGTGATACTATGCAGCTAAACGATGACTCTGCAACACCGCGCCCCGGACTCTCCTAGCTCTAGCATATAGAAAGTGTTTCCACTCACGAAAGTCTCCTTACAATAATTTTTTAACACATTTTCTCTATATATTACACTTGGCAAACTTTTTCTGTAAATATCCAGATAGTAAGTATTTTGGCTTTATGACCTGTCGGTCTCTATCACGGCTAAAAAATATACTGTTGTCAGAGTAACCACAAACACTGTATAAATAAATACTGTGGCTGTGTTCTAATGAAACTTTATTTTATTTACAAAAAGAGGCAAGGGGCCAGGATTTGGCATG
Organism: Theropithecus gelada; assembly: GCF_003255815.1. Taxonomy (NCBI): domain Eukaryota; kingdom Metazoa; phylum Chordata; class Mammalia; order Primates; family Cercopithecidae; genus Theropithecus; species Theropithecus gelada. Next base: position 309,759 of record NW_020257621.1, read on the forward strand.
CGGGCCATAGTTTGCTGACCACTGCCCAACATAATATAAATAATTATAACAATGATATAAACATAATGAAATCAGGAATAAATAGACTAGAAAGGGCATGGACAATGATTAATACATTCAATAGATTCTATACTTTGAATATTAATCATATAAATATGAGATATTCTAACAAAATATTAGTAATGGTTTTTGTCTTTTTAAAAAACTTTTATTTTAAGTTCAGGATACATGTGCAGGTTTGTTATATAGCGAAACTTATGTCATGGGGGTTTGTTGTACAGGTTATTTCAGAACCCAGGTATTCAAGCCTACTACCCATTAGCTGTTTTCCTGATCCTCTCCCTCTTCCCACCCTCCACCTTCCAACAGGCCTCCGTGTGTGTCGTTCCCCTCTATGTGTTCATGTGTTCTTATTATTTAGCTGCCATTTATAAGTGAGAACATTCAGCATTTGGTTTTCTGTTCCTGTGTTAGTTTGCTAAGCTTATATTAATATAAACCTTCTAACAGTATTGAAATAGTTAAGTAAAAGAGGAATCTTGTAGTGAAGAATTACATTTGAATTACTTTCTTAAATATAGATACATGTCTTTGGAAAGAGAATTTGCTGAGATAATTTGCCAAAGGCAATTATTGGAGAATTAAACTGATGGATAGGGAGACCATATAATGTATCATTCAAATTGAGAAAGTTGGGAAAGCAAAAGCAATGCTAAATTATTAAAATATACACTTTTCGAAAGATGTATTTGTTGACTAACAAGTTTGCTTCATATTTTTAGACCTGTAAAATAGTTATATTCAAAAACTACTTTCAGAAAGTGAATAAAATATCTTCTAAAAGTAAAAACATATACACGTGTTCATTTAAGCACATTTGTTTCCATTAATTACCTGAACGTTTAAAAGCAGTGGAAAAAGAATAATTGTTTGTACTTCCTATGTCTCTCATATCATGCCACGGGTCTTTTTCTGAAATGTGCATTTTTCAATGTAATCTTATGAAATAATAAGATTATAATAGTAAAATTTTATTATATTGAAACATTATTTATATAATAATTAATGCTATTAGCAAATTTTCTTGCAATTTTTTCAAATTCGCATTTTACAGTGAATAAATATGAAATTGTGAAAAAATTTTAATTGACCCTTCTCTGTAGACTTTAATGCTTTTAAATAAGGAATTACACTCCGAGTTCCAAGGTAAATAGAACAAACTCTGTGACATGGAGAATATCCTCATTTCTAATGTTTTCATGTGAAACTTTGTAAATACTTAAGCCCAATATACTTATAAGTACTGACTAGCTTTTTGTCTCCATTCCAAGCACCTTTCTTCACAACCATTTGTACAAAATAAGAAACTTCAAATGTCTTCTCTAATTTTTATAAAACTTTCACCAAATATAAATGTTGAAAACTCATAGAACTATTCAAACTCAATCCTTTCCAGTACAGGATATAAATTTATTCAACTGGAAATAGGAACTCCATCAAAAAAAAAATTTCCCCCAATTTGAGATTTTTTTTTTTTTTTTTTTTTTTTGAGACAGCGTCTTACTCTGTCACCCAGGCTGAGTACAGTAGCACCATCACTGCTCACTGCAACTTTGACCTGGGCTCAAGTGATCCTCCTGCCTCAGCCTCCTGAGTAGCTGGGACCACAGACATACACCAACACATGAGCTAATTTTTTCTGTTTGTATTTTTTTGTAGATATGGGGTCCCACTATGTTGCCGAGGCTGGCCTCAAACTCCTGGACTCAAACGATCCTCCTGCCTCAGCCTCCCAAAGTGCTGGGATTACAAGTGTGAGACATCATGACCAGCCTAATTTGAGATATTTCAAAATGCAGCTATAAAATTTCAAATTTAAATTGTAAACCATTTAAGAAATAATATTTAATTTGTTCCAATCATCCCCTGCTTTTATGGGATACACTGCAACGGTTTCCTTTTCATAAGTTTTGTTTCGAACACTTGCAATTTGCTAAAAGCATTACAAGCTAATGTGTTTTGGTACTCCATTCATTTAAAAATGCATTGATTAACTATGTCCTACTGATTCTGAATGAAATATAACAAAAAATTTAGATGACTCTTTTTCAAAAATAACTCAGCATCATGGTAGGGCATTTAGATTTGTTTCCAAAGTCTTCAGAGCCTACATTTCTAATATCTGATTGATGGTGGGCAGCAAAGATGAAAAGCACATCTGCCAGCTACAACTATTTTTTGCTCTTATTGAAAGAAGCTTCCCACATAAACACTTTATATTCAGTTACTGTAAACTGTTATATATTTAAAACTGTAGAAATTTTTACAAGTATTGTTTCTATTACCATTAATAGAATAGAAACAATAATACATTATGTGCTCACCAGGATGAATCACTCCAAGGTCACTCAATTTAGTAACTATATTGTTTCCCTGTGATTCTACATTCCACCATACACGGTAATGCAGCAAAACCAAATAAAACCCAAATTTGTAGTAATGAAGCAAAACCAAATTATTTTATTTTTAATTTTGAAGCTTTTAACTGAATTTTATAAGCATCCACCGTAATATCAGATATTTCACAATTGACAGACCAAACATCAAAAGCATTTACTTTGAGTTCGTAAACTGGATAGAAAAAAAGATGGATGCAGTATTGGAATTAAATAGTTTTCTGTTTGAAGGATCCAAACATACTAATATAAGCCTGGCATCACTTAATAATTGGAAATATTCTTCTGTGAATGCAGCAAATATATTCACAGCTACTGCTTCAGTTTTCATACATGCACAGGAAAATCTGGAGCTAAAAAGTGAATTAAAGCCATCATAAATGGTCATTTTATCTAAATGATAAATGGTATTTCACAAAGTGATATGTAAAAATACCTGTTGCAGCTGCAATTAAATCACAGTCATCAGGCAAATTCTTAATATTACCATTAACTTATAAGGAGACACTGATGCTTCCTTAGCATGTTCGTCTTCTGTTTCTGTGTGGTCACTGATATCACTGTGGTCTCCAAGGCACATAGTAATTGCAGACAAATATTTTGTGTAAGCTACATGTTCTCCATCAACATTTTAGAAAAGCAGAAATAAAGTACTAAATTTACTAAATTATTACAAGCATGCACTGTTAGTTTTTTAGTTCATTGCAATCAAATTTAAATATATTGCTATTCTCATGAAAAAAAATAAATAGCCAAACAATAAAATACATATCTGTATATATCTGTATATTTTTCCATATAATATCAACATTGTTATAGCAATAATGTTCAGAACACTCTCAATATTCTCATCCTCCCTTTCCTACATGTATTTCACATACATTTAATCAATAATTGTCCATGTTAACCACTGACTCTTCCAACTGGTGATCTGCCCACTTCATGTGTCTTACAGGCCATGGCCTGGCCACAGCACAACTGTCCAGCACATCAAGTAAGGGGAATAGTGATTACTTCTCCTCGCAACATGAAGCAATGAGTTAGCAGTCCCAAGCTATCCTTGAGAGGTGTTTGTTACCAGATAAATTTTTTAAAAAAATAAAAAAACATAAAAACAGGTTATAACTGAGTATTTTGTCTTATTTTTTGTTCTTTCTAAGATTTAATCATGTGACAAAATGAAACTCTGATCACTCTGCATAACAGAAACTGGAAGGTCAAAGTGAGTAACCACAAAAGCTTAGTAGGTACACTTTCCCAACAGTTGAAAATTGGAATTAAAGAAACAGTAGCATTTACAATAGCATTGAAACATAAAATACTTAGGAATAAATTGGTCAGAATATATGCAAGAACCATACACTGACGTCTACAAAGTATTGCTGATAAATATTAAAGAAGACCTAAGTAAGTACATTAAAAAGCCATGTTGATGGATTAGAAATTCATTCTTGGTAAGACTTTACCAAGAATGACTTTACCATTCTTGGTAAGACTTTACCATTCTTGGTAAGACTTTCAAAAGTCTTAGTAAGACTTTCAAAGTGGGTCTATAGAGTCACTGCAATCTCAATCAGAATGTCAGCAGATTCTTTGCAGAAATTGGGGAGCTGATTCTAAAATTAACATGGAAAGGCAAAGGACTTTTAGAAATCCAAGCAATTTTGAAAGTAAAGAACAAAGCTGAAGAACTTAAAAGAATAGAGTTCAAGACATTCTAGTAAGCAGAAGTAATCAAAACAGTGTCTTACTGGACACCAAATTGAGGAACAGAATAGAGAAAAACACACACACATATGCAAATGATTTCCAACAAAATTGTCAAGAAAATTCTATAGAAAATGTATAGTCTTTATTTTTTCAGCTTTATTGAGGTATAATTGAGAAATATTTGTATATATTCAAAATATGCTATGTACTGTTTTGGCATACATATATACATTGTGAAATGATTACCACAATCAAGCTAGCTAACATATCCATCACCTCACATAGTTACCGTGTGTGTGTGTGTGTGTGTGTGTGTGTGTATGTGTGTGTGGTCAGAATGCTGAAGATTAACTCAGTTATCAAGGAAACATAGTCTTTAAACAGAAGCTCCAGTCTTATTTCACACTGCATATAAAAATTAATTCAAAGTGGAAGAATCATAGACTTAAATGCAAGAGTTAGGACTATAAAACTTCCAGAAAATTTAGGAGAAAATTTTTCTGACCGTGGGTTACGCAAATATTTTTTAACTATGACACAAAAAGCAAAGACTATAAAATTAGTTGATGGGTGCAGCACAGCAACATGGCACAAGTATACATATGTAACAAACCTGCACGTTATGCACATGTACCCTAGAACTTAAAGTATAATAAAAAATAAAAAAATAAAATAAAATAGGTAAATTAGACATTATCAAAATTGAAAATTTCTGTTCTGTAAAAAAAAAAGATGAAAAGACAGAGAAATGAAATGAAGAAAATATTTGTAAAACATATATCTGATAAAAAGGCTTTATCCAGAATATATATAGAACTCTTACAATGTAATAATAAAAGAAACAACCAGATTTTACAAATGGGCAAAGAATTTGAACACACACTTAGCCAAAGAATATATAGCTCAACATCGTTAGTCATTAGGTAAATACAAATTAAAACTACAATGAGATACCACTACATGCCCAGCAGAATGCCTAAAATCTGGAAAAAGACACAGAAGAAATATTCACCATACTGACTGCTAGTGAGGATGCACAGGAAGTAACATTCTCATCTACTGCTGCTGAGAATGCAAAATGGTACAACTACTTAAGAAAACAGTTTGACCCAGCATATAACCTAGCAATTCCAATTCCAGGTATTTACCCAAGAGGAGTGAAAATATATAACCGCAACAAGATGTGAACACAATTGCTTAGAGCTACTCTTTTTCATAATTGCTGAAACCTGGAAACAATCCATACGTCCTTCAACTGGTGGACGGATAAACAGATTGTGGTAGAAACATATAGTGAAGTACTATTAAGCAATGAATGGTAGTGAATTATTGGTACATGCAACACAAAGGTTTGATCTCAAAAGCATAAAGCTAAGTGAAAGGAGCCAGAAACAAAAAAGTACGTAATGTATGAATTCATTCATCTGTCATTCTGAAAAAGACAAAGCTATTAGGTCAGAAAACAGACCAGTGATTGCCAGTGATTGGGGGTAAGAATAAAAGATTGACTGCAAAAGGGCAAAATAATAACCTGTGGAGATATAAATATGATATCTTGATTGTTGCAGTAATTACGCAACTACATAATGGCAAAAGCCCCGGAACTGAACACTTTCATAGGGTAAATTTTACTGAATATAAATTTTACCTCAGTAAGCCTGACTTTTAAAGAATAAGAAGATGGAAAACTTGGCTGAACTATCTTCTCTTTTTGGAAAGTTCCCTGCCCCCATTCTTTTCAGCCTGGTGTATCATTCCTTTCTCCTTTTTTTCACCAAACTTGATGGGCCTCCATCCTTGCACCTGGCACACTTGGTTAAACTCACTGATGTTCCTGTCTGTTCTCCCATGAGATTGGGCTCCTTTGAGGGGTGTTTTCCCTCCCCAAAGCTATTTCCTATTTAAGTCACATCTAACATAAAAAATAATCAATAACTGTTGGGAGAGAGGAAAAATAAGGAATGAAACAAGGGGGAAAGATACTCTTTTTGCTACTATTTTCTCTACCAACCATTCCTTGAGAGGAAAAGGTTTCTTCTATCATCCTTAAGATACTAAAGCTAATCTTAATTATAAAAATATACTGGATATATGCCTTTAAATGAACTCAGGATTTTGATTTTATTCAGTTATGGTGAAGCCAAGAGATCAGGAGATGATTCCCAGGGAAAAGATGGTTTATTACTAACTGTTCCTAAGAGGATGAGTCATGCACCATTGCATAGGGCCACAGGAAGAGGCACCAGTGTCAGTCAGGAGGCAAAGTAGGGAGGAAACCCTGGGCAAAAGTCTGTATTGTGGGTTTTGGGAAGAGAAGTGGGCAAGGCAGGGTAAGCAGCTGAGCAGGTCACTAGATACTGTAAATAATTTTGTCAAGCCCTGGGATATAGGAGTGGTCTCTAATTGTGTGGTACTTGGCTCTAGGGTGATTTGGCACAGAGAAATAGTGTCCCCAACTGCAGGAGTCTGATAAATGGAGCCAGGGAAAGGTATGAACACAGAATTGGCTGGTTTGCCCATCAAAAGTGTGCTCACCAGCAAGTGTTTGCCATCTCTAGGAAATAGTTACCCATAGGAGAGGCAGTTTCTCCCCCCGGCCAGTGAGGCCCCATATGCCAGAGCACTAAGACAGAAAATAAGAAAACACAGTCAATGCAATTTATATAATATCTTTCTTTTTTTACATTATAGTGTATTCAATCACCTTAGAATAAAATCAGGTGTGCCCTGCTCATTATATGGGTGTTAGCGCTAGTTTTAGTCTCTAAAATAGGTCTAACATCTTGCTAAATATCAAGTAAAAATCAGCTTAGATGATGTGCTAAGGCATATTCTTCTATATTCTGCAATAAGCACTATATAAACATTGAGAGAGACATTTAATTTGTGTGTGGAAAGATGGATTACACAGTCAACTTCTTTAACTTTTATTTCCTACTGTGAATCAACAGAAACTATGCTTTAGTGCCTCCCAGGATAAGTAATAGAAAATGCCACAGACAGAAACTCCTGAGTTATCTTCACCCTTGTTCTTTTATTTAATATTATGTCCATGTTATTTCATTTAATAAAAGATACAGGGGCTGGGAAAACACAACAGTGTGTCTGCGCATGTAAAGATATAGGAGAAATCAATTACAGTATAATACAAAGCATTATATTTTCTTACATACACTTTATTGAAAGTATTAGGAAAAGGCCACACTATATTAGACTCCAAAATATATTTACCTTAAACTTCACTATAATAGAAGAAAACATTTATCACTATTCTAATATCATCAGTAGGTTTTATTTCTGATTTCTCCACTTTGTGTCTGCTTTTAGCCTTATTCAGGGTTAAGCTGGGAATAACAATAATTAAGTTTAAGACCACCAAATGCTTTTATGACAGGGTTCTTAACTGCTGCATAAATACACAAAATAAAATATTTATTTAGGAAATTATGTTTTGTATCTCAAATGGCCTTTTTCAATTGCCCTCTCATTTCCAAGAATCTAAATAGAAACATTGGCTCACATTAAAAAGAGTTTTTAAACATAACCTATGGTGACAATAATTTTAAACAGCTAATATCTGATGTCTTACTATATGCTTACCCAATGTTTGACATACAATGTCTCATTTATTTTTCCAAACACTGCATGAGGGATGTATGCATGCCTTTCCCATTTGCAGATATAGAAACTCAAGGACAGAAAGATTAAGAGACTCAGCTTGTAAGCAGTAACCCTGGGACTTAAATGAAAGGCTCTCTAACTCCCAAACCTATATTTTCACTCTATTACGTTGTATCTCATGTATAAGCTGCTTGGTTGGAGTATTTTCCCCTAGAAACCACGTTATAAACAATATTTATGGTACTATGAGTAACCACAAAGTACTTTGCATTTGTATAAAAGTACCAATACCATTACACAAAATCTGACTATAATGTGTACGGTTGTTACTTCGAGACAATACATGCCAAAGCTTTTCAACTTGCATCACAGGAATCGATTTTCTATTTATGTAGCTGGATAACGGAATATCTTTCCTTTTCCCTTGTGCCCTATTAAACCTGAATACAGCTAATTATGTGGGGTTTTGTGATAAAGTAAGAGAGCAAAATAAGAATCATTTCACAATGGGGGAGACAGAAGTAGGTGGTTCCAGAAAGGCTGAAATAACTATAATGAGCATGGTGGAAGATGAAAACCTCTTCCATGTCTGTTTTTGAGAGAATACATTTCCATCATACATTATGCATCTACAGTTTCAAAGCTCTTCCTAGACATTTTAAAGATATTACCTCTAATCATCACAGCATCTTCGTAAGGTAGATATGAATGCTCTTATTCTATAGCTTAAGGTTAGTTGAAACTAAAAGTGGTTCACACAGCCAGAGAAGGGGTAGAACCAGGTCCTAAAATTCTGGTGTATCTAGCTCCAAAGGCTCCAAGATTGTGTGATTACTGGTGAGTGAAAGGTCTCTGGGAAGGCCAGTAAACTGAAGGTCAAGGTTGTTCCATGGTCACATGTTATTTGGTGCACCAAGTGTTTTAGGGAATTTTAAATTTATGTTCCTCTGCCCACCAATTTTTTATAATTCTTCTACATACTATATTTTACACTCAGCTTCCAACAGAGGTGCATCAATTGCATGGCTCTTGAAAGAAATTAAGAAGTCTGGTGAAAGATGATTATGATGATAGCAGGACATTATACAGAAGCACTTCACTATATGCTGTACATATGACCCATTTAATACTAACAATCATCCTATCTGTTAGATATGGTTATTCCCATTTCACAGATAAGGAAATTGATTAGTTTGCCTAAGCCAACACAATTCCCTGATGATAGAGCTGAGATTTAATTCCAAATCGAAATTATCCCAATGGTATGCTCCTAAATTCTAGGCTAAATTGCTTCTACTAGAGAACTAGGTTGTAAATGTTTCTGTTATAAACAACTCTCAAGCAATAGCTAAAAAACATCAGAACATAGAATTAGCAAAGAAAACTGATTAATTTGTTCTTCATCAGCAGACTCTTCTACTTCCTTTAAAAAAGAATCAGTCAAAACTTCAATTCAGCCCAATTTCAAACACCTTATATTGAGAAAACCTTCACCATAGGCGGTTAGCTTAATTGTCCAGAGGATTTGAGACTAAATAGTCTGTCCTTTGATTTCACTCTCGAATCAATGGCCCTCATGTTCTTCTGTCACTGTGAAGACGATGGCTTCTCATCTCTAGACAGCAGAAGAGTGGGTTTGCAAGAAAGAGAAGCTCGCTGATGTATTAAAGAGAACTGTAACCTCTGCAGAGGATTGATGGTGGCTTCAAGAGAATGTGCTCTCCCATCCACTCACAAGTGTAATTTAAAGAGGATTTTTCAAGACGTGGATAGACACCATCACTCACATCAATTCCCACTTCTTTCTCTCTCTACAACTCTTTACCAATTCTGGTCCACAGCTACTCTGCCCTGTTTAATCAACAGCGTGAATTTGAGAAGTATTCTCCAGTTTTCCCAAATGAATTTCTTATAATGCAAATTGAAAGAAGTGGTAAAAATGATAAATATGTCTGCAGTGTAACAGATTTGTTTCAAGCCGTATGATCTGCCTGAGGGTAAAAGGAACTTCCCAAACAAACTATGTCAACTCCAGATTTGAAATGATCCATTGACCAGGAACTTACCCTCAGTTTTTTCTCCAATGAATTTTTTCCTATGAGAGTTTTTGTCTGAAAAATTTTACAATATTGAGGTCAATTCTCTACTTTGACAACAAAGATATAAATAAGTTCAAGGATATAAACTTATTCATGATAAAGATTGCATAAACCAGAATGCGTTTGTGATTCATGATGTTTTCCTAACCCTTTCCCCATACAACCATTGTGGTAGACAGAGTAGTATGCCCCCAAACGTGCCCACCTCTTAATCCCTAGAACCTGGGAATGTGTTATATGTCAAGGCTGCAGGTGGAATTAAGGTTGCCAATCAGATGACCTTGAGAAAGAGAGATTATCCTGGAATATGTGTGTGGGCCCAGTGTAATCACAAGAATCCTTGTAAATGAAAGACAGAGGCAGGATATTGAGTGTAAGAGAAATCTGATGCTAGAAAGGAAGGGGCCACAGGCCCAGGGCGGTGGACAGTCTCTAGAAGCTGGAAAGGGCAAGAAGATAGGTTCCCTCTTACCCTCTAGAAGGCAGTGCAGCCCTGTCGACACCTTAATTTCACCAAGTGAGACCCTTTTTTTGGCCTTCAGAAGCATACTATAATACATATACATATATATATATATATATATATATATATATATATATATATATATTTTTTTTTTTAGTCTTGCTCTGTCACCCAGGCGGGAGTGCAGTGGTCTGATCTCAGCTCACTGCAACCTCCCCTTCCCGGGTTCAAGCAATTCTCCTGCCTCAGCCTCCTGAGTAGCTGGGACTACAGGAGTCTGCCAGCATGCTCAGCTAAATTTTATTGGATTTTTAGTAGAGATGGGGTATCACCATATTGCCCAGGTTGTTCTTGAACTCCTGACCTTGTGATCCACCCATCTCAGTCTCCCAAAGTGTACATATGCATTTTTAAGCCACTAAGTTTGTGTTAATTTGTTAGAGCAGCAAAGGGAAACTTAATACACATAATGGTGCCTGGAAGTGATGTGATGCTACATAAAATACCTAAAAATGTGGAAGTGTTTTCAGAAGTGAGAATTGGGAACAGGATGAGAGAAATTTGAGGAACATGATAGAAAAAGCTGATATTGCCTTGAATAAAGTGTTAGTAGAAACATGGATGGTAATGACTCTGCCAATGAAGATACAAGGAAGTGATGAGAATGGCAGAGAAAATATATATTGTTTCAGAGAATACCTAGTCACAGACTGTCAGTAATGAAGCATTATACAGTAATAAAGTATTATACATTGTTAAATGCTGCCAAATCTTGGGAGATAAATCTGATATACAATTGGCCCTATCTTCACGTTTAGCATCTGCAGATTTAATCAACCACAGACAAAAATATTCTTAAAAGACAAAAAATAACAATACAGTACAATAACAATTTTCCAAGTAAGAAAACAATATAGTTAGTATAACAACTATTTGCATAGCATTACATTGTATTAGGTATTATAAGTAATCTGGAGGTGATTTAAAGCAGAGGTGCCCAATCTTTTGGCTTCCCCGGGCCACACTGGAAGAATTGTCCTGGGCCACACATAAAATTCACTAACAATAATGATAGTTAATGAGCTAAAAAAAAAAAAAAGAAAAAGAAAAAAAATCGCAAAACAAACAAACAAACAAAAAAACTCGTAATGGTTTAAGAAAGTTCACGAATTTGTGTTGGGCCTCATTCAAAGCCCTCCTGGACCACATGTGAACCATGGACCATGAGTTGGAAATGCTTGATTTGAAGTATACTGGATATGTACATGGGTTATAAGTAAATGCTATGCCATTTTATAGAAGAGACTTGAGCATCTGAGGATTTTGATACGAAAGTTTCTAGAACTAATTTCTCAAGAATACCTAGGGACCACTGTATACTCTATGTATATAACCTCATTGTTTGTTTTGAGAATTTTTGAGACACCAAAAGCAGTTTGGGTGAAAACACAGGAAATAGAACGTAAAAAAAAAAAAGAAAAATGAAGAGGAAGAAGAGGAAGAGGAAGAGGAAGAAGAAGAAGAAGAAGAGGAAGAGGAGGAAGAGGAGGAAAAGGAGGAAAAGGAGGAAGAAGAGGAAGAGGAGGAAGAAGAAGAAGAAAAGAAAACCATTCCCAGGGTAAGTAACCACAGGCATAAATTTTTTTTAAAAAAAAAGCAAATATGTTGTTTATAGAACTCAAACTACTATTAAACAGAAGACCTCACCCAGGCTCCAAACCCAGATGGGTTTAACTGTGCAGGTTGAGATAGATGGTTGGGAGAGTAGAACTACTCTGTATACTTATGGGTAACTTATGTTGGAGTGTGGGGACCCCAGAGAAATGGATTAGCAAGGTGGGGTACTGCATAAGCAGAGAGAGGCAGTAAGAACCTTAAATGCATATTCCCAAGTGAAAGAAGTCATTCTGGAATGGGTAAAGACCATATGAGTCCAACAATATGTTTTAGAAAAAGGCAAAACTTTCAGAAACAATTAAGGTTCAGTGGTTACTTGGGGTTATGGGAAGGGAGAAATGAACAGGTGGAATACAGGGAGTTTTTAGGGCACTGAAATTACTCTACAGAGGCCCGATTATGTGGAGAAACTGGAGTAAAAGACAGAGAGTAAAGCCCTGGGAATTAATCAAAAATCCTGGGAAAACAAGAAACTCTCAGATCTTGGAACTAGTGACTACAAAGGAGGGAATGCCAACAAGTACAGTTGGATTGAGTTCATATCTGGAAACATATTGAAAGAAATTTGTACAGAGGTAAAGAGCATGGGTTCACTTTCCCCTCCTGAGTGTTCTTCAGGACCATCGCCTGGTTTAGTGATGCTGCATCTCTGGGCAAGAGCTCACAGGCTCAGTGTCCAGGGCCCAGTGCTGCCTGAGGCTGGAGTGCACCATGGAAGACAGGGATGGATCCCTACCTCCTGAACAGCTGTAGCTTGAGCTCACCCTCCATGGGCCATTTTATTTGTTTTCTTCTTACCGTGTGCCACATAGCTCTTCCTTCTTTTTCTGTACTTCCTCCAAATGAATCCATTTGGGAAAGAGACAGAAATCAGGTAAGGGACCCCAGATCCAACCCCTGCAGAACACAGAGGGACTCTCGTGTTCTCTGTTCCTCCTCCCACTTTCCTGAATCACTTCTATTAAACAGACTTCTGAGCTGAGTTCCCTCAAGAAAAATTAGGACATTTTCCTTTAAGAAAAGAAAGTGAGCAGCAGAAGCCTTCAGTCCAAGCTCATAGACTAATCAGGGGATGGTAGAGGACTCCAGGGTAAAATTTCAAAAACTGTGACTCCGTGTCCTTGGAACGGATTGTTAAGAGAGTGTAGGATTTGTCTGGGGACACAGAGTCACACAATGGTTATTCATCATCCTCTGTCATATGTCAGGTGTCTCTGGGCCCAGCCCCTGTTTCAGGACTGATCTGAAGAGCAAAGCCAAGTCTCTGGAAGCCTCTGATCAGATGCTAAAATCTGAGCTCTGTCTTCAGGGAACAGAGTCCTACCTGATGGGGCACACACACACCTGTGGGCTACACATTCCTCGAATGCACCTGTTCTCGGCAGAGGACCACTGACCAGAATCTCAATGGCAGATCATGCACAAAAAGCACTTCTTTGAGTTTTCCAAAAAGGGACAATAAAGAATGATTTTTACTCTCCTAAAAAGAGTAACAGGAAAGAAACACAGAGTTGTGTGAGTTTCAGGTAGAAAGTTGCATTATTCAAGATTAACGATGGACTGAGGTTTGTCTAAGGAGAAGAGCATGAGAACTGGGTCCCAGTCTCTGAGTCCTTCAGGGTCCAGGGCAGACAAGGGAAAGATGTCCTCACCTGAGCCCATGCCCTCGCCCAGAATCACTCATTAACCTCAGATCCATGGAATCACCCTCCGCCAGCAGACCCTCCACTGCCCCCACGGAACTGACCACCTTCCTGCTGACTCAGCCTGGCCCCTTCCCTTTCTATGGAACTGTCCCAAGGAGCTCATCTCCAGAGTTCCTGTGGGTGACCTCTTCTGCCTCCACATTCGCAGGCCGGGGAGACTCATGCCTGCCCATCACAGCCTTCTCCTGGAGGCAGGGATCGGGCAGGGGTTTGTCCCTCCTCCTTCTCACACTGTGTTCTCCATGTAGAGTGTGTTTCTTTTCATCACGTGCTAGCCTCTCTCTGGGGTTAAGCTGCAACCTGTCATGTGGTGGTTAGACATTTTTTTATCCTTCCACTTGTTGGTCATGAGCAGCTGGATATGGGCAATAAAGAGGGTGCACATTCTGATGTGGTTGGAGAAGAGAAAGGATTATGTCCAGAATGACTGAGCAGGGCTATAAGCTGCATTCTGTGAACACCTTAGCATTACTTCATGCCTTCCAGGGCAATGAGGACAAGTCAGAGCAGTTTAACAATTTATGGAGTCCACTGCTCCCAAAACAAGTCAAGACACCTCCAGAGAACCAATGACCATAGAAGCTCCCAAACTGTAAATGGAGAATTGAGCAATACAGGGCTCCAGGTGCTGAGGAATGATCTGTACCTTCAGGCCTGCTGAGACATAAAGATCTGGCAAACCATATCTGAAAGACCATCTTGCAAGAGGATCAAAGCTCCAACTGCAAGAAGATCTGCCAACCCAGCCTCATTGTTTTGCTATTGGAATGCCCTTGACTCAAATAATTTGTCTTCTTAGGGCACTGAGTCCCAGGCCCAAAATATGTACAGAGGAGATCCATATTTTGCATCTTTGTATTTTGGCCACTTCCCAAGGTCACAACATCCACTAAGAGGACAGGATTGACCTGGGTCATCAGGAGCACAGGATCCCTAAGTTTCAGGTCCTAGGGACCAGGGCCAGAACACTGCCTTGACCCAAATGTAGAAAACGAGGACCCTGAGAGATTTCACTCAGAGGAGCAACCTGAAGTGGATACAGAGTTAAGACCCTCCCTCATTGTGGAGTTGAAATGGTGGAAACATGATATTAAACATTATGTGTTTGTTAAAACCCACAGAACTATACAACACAAAGAGTGAACCTTAATGTAAAGAATAGGCTACAGTTAACAATAATGTATCAATATTGATTCATTAATTGTAACAAGTGCATCACACTAATACAAAATGTTAATCATGGGGGAAACGGCATGTAAGTGACAAGGGGCTTGGAGGAAACTGGCAGGTGTGAGAGGTTGAGGGGGAATATAGGAGCTCTATGTATCCTTGGTTTAAATTTTCTTAAACCTAAAATTGCTCAAAAATCAAAGTCTATTATTTTTAAAATAATATAGAGTATATTCTTTGAGCACAATAAGATTAACTTAAAAATCAATAACAATTTATCTCAGAAAGCTCCATCTTTTTAAAATTGAAGCACATACTTCTAAGTAATCTGGGTTAAAGAAGAACTCACAAAGAAAATTAGAAAACATTATGCACTAAATGATTATTAAAATACAACATATCAAAATCTCTAGATTCAACCAAAATTGTGCTTAGAGGAAATGGTGAGCTTTCAGCTTTAAATGCTGACCTAAGGTTGTACCTGAAGAACACTGAAAAGGAAAATAAAATGTGAAGCAAAAAGAAGGAAGGAAGGAAGAAGAACAAAGGTAAACGGAATTTTAAAATGAAAAAACAATTCAGAAGCTTAATAAGCCAACGTTCATTTTATATAAACATCAATGACACCAATGAACACATTGCTGAACTAAAGAAAAAAAGAAACAATACAAATCTGCAATATCGTGAGTGACCAGTACAGTTCTTACTAACAATAAAAGAAATTATCAACATTATATGCCAACAAATTCAACTACTTAGAAAAAAATGGAAAAATTTCTTGAAATATACAACTCACCAAATTCACACCACACAAGAAAAGAAGACATCCACCTCACACCATATACTAAGATTAATTCTAAATGAATTATATATGTAAATGTAAATGACAACATAACTTACTTGCAGAAAATAATACAGCCAAATATCATCATGACTTCAAACAAAAAAATAAAATCTAAGAGCTTCTGCTCACTGAAAGATGTGTGTCAGTAAAAGGCAAAACACATAATAAGAAAAGATATGTATAACACATATAACAAAAGGCTGCATCCAGAATAAACGAAATTTGCCAAAAAACAGTAAGAGAAAGCTCATAAAAACTCAATAGAAAAATGGGCAGATGATTTTAGTGGGCACTGCACAAAAGGGATTATCCAAACAGCCAATATAAATATAAAGTTTCTAGGCCTCGTTAGTCATCAGGAAAATGCTAATAAAAATCAGAGCTAAATACTATTGCACAGGGTAAAAAGATTGACAATAAAGGTGAGCAAGAAAGTGAAATAATGGGACTCCTCCTGAGCTACTTTGAAGAAGTAAATTGTGCAACTTTGGTCTGGCAATTTCACTTCAGCGTATACCTGAAAGTAGCATTATATATCACTGTTCCAATCTGGAAACAACCAGAATGTTCATCAACAATGGAATGGACACAACATTTGGTTATGTTCATCCAATTCAATACTATACAGCAATAAAAACGAGTAAACTATAGCTACAGGCAACTTGGATATTGAACACAGACTCACAAACATTATTAAGGTAAAAGACCCTGACACAAAAGAATATATATTGTGTACCTGCCCACATAAAGCTAAGAGCAACAAAGTTATACTATAGTGTTTAAGAATGGAGACTTAGGTATACAATTATAAGGAAAAGTAGGAAAGTAATTCCCATGAAAGTCAGCATGGTGGTAACCTTTATTAAGAGGCACTGAGAGGAGACAGAAAGGAGAGCTGAGACATGCAGGTAACATTCTATTTCCTGATCTAGGGAGTGGTCACACAGGTATTCATCTTTGTTTTATGTGCTTCTCTGAATGTGGGTTATATTTCACAACAAAAATAATGAAAAAAGAAGGAATTTGAAGCTGCAAGGAGGAAAACCACAGTGCTAAAAGCCCTCAAAATTACTGCAAGCAATTCTTTTTACATCTTAGCTACCTTTCTCTAGGACAACATACAAGCTCAAGCCATGAAATTTATCCCTGAAAGTAAACCATTACCATTAGGCATTACAATGCACTTGGAATTATTTTTCATAAATGTGCATGCATGTCTCTTTGACTCTTTTTAAAATCTTTAATTCAGGGAGTATTCCAGACATGGAAACAGCAGTGCAGATTGCCAGCGTTCCAAAATATGTCACCATATCCCATTATCTCTGTGACACTGGGCTTGACCATCTCAGTTATGGACCCATAACTGAATTAGGGAGCGAGGAAAAGAATGTTTTTAAAGTAATAATTCTTCCACATATAGTGTGCATGAATAAGTCAATAATTATAAACTAATGAAATCATACTTACTTCTTCTAGAAGTTATTGCAACTAATCCTTACACATCTCAGCAAATGAATATTACATGATCATTATTATCTCTGGTAGCAGTTTCAGGTACCCAAAGAATAAAGCCAAAAATCTAGCCCTCTGATGAGACCTTTAGATCTATTTCCATGGTACAAGGGAATACAGTATCAGTATTCCATGTGTAAATAAGTTCAATTAACAACAAACTATAATTGCACGGGGAGATGAAAATTAGTTTAAACAAGTCAATTAAATCATAAACATTTCAGAAATAAGAGGATGTGTTTGTAATCCAATTAGTGTGTTAATATACTAATAAATTTACTGATTTGAATGGTATCTTAATTGTATATTAGGGCACCCGATGAAAAAACAGTATATCTTAATTGTCATAAAGGGAGCTTTGGCTGCAGTATGACTACATAAGTTTGGAGAAAATTATCCATGTTAATGAGATCAAAATGCTTCTATCTAGAATAATAAATAAGGTTACTTGATGGTTCGGCTAATAAAAATGCATCCAAGGGACAGGGGAAATGGCTGAACACAGTGTTGTCTGCCAGACGATAATTACACTAAGTTCCTGATGGGAGAGAATGGGATATTTTATACTATGACCAAAAAAAATCACTGCCATAGTTTAAACACTCAGATAATCATGGGAATAAAATATTCCAGGGGTAATTCTTTATTGCTACCTCAATTACCACAAATTAAGCTGATATTAATATACTTTACTGCTGTTCAGCCTTAAGTGAAATCAGTTGCACTTCACTGGTGACTCAAGAGAATGAGCCTCTCTCCTATTTCTGCGTAATTACCTGTAATTTATAGGGCACAGGGAGACCTGTGCAGCCTAGTCAAGGTCATGTTAAGAAGGTTAAATTGCATTGTTTTCAATCACCATCTGTATTCTGAACTGAGGTTACCACCTCCCCAATTGCCACAAGACAAAGGGACACTTCCTTGGCACAGGGGTTGTAGTACCAAATTTTCAGGCCAAGGGGCAGATTGATCATGAGCTTTATATAAAATGTGCATTTTAATGAGTACATGGCACTCCGATTAAAATGCTGAAATAGATAAATAATGGTTTTTAGTGCTAATTGCAACAATTTAAATCAATTAAAATGCCTGCAAAGAATGTTGACTCTGGATGAATTCCAACTTACTTATGCAAACTTGGCCTGCTCCTCAAGCCTTCAGTTCCAGTGCTGGAGACATCTGTAGCAGCCTGTCCAGATCTCCCCAACTTAGCCAAACCTCCAGCAATTGGAAACATCATCAGAAGCCATTATCATTCCATGAATATTTCTTAATTTTTACCGCGGGCTAATAAAATGTATTGTTAGGATTCTCTATATGCCTCTATGCTTATTTTCTTGCCTTTTTGTTTATTTGTTTAATCAAATGGGAAAACACTGGGAAATGGCATGCAAGGCCAGTCACTAAAGCCAATGATGAACTAGGAGTAGCATTTTGTAAGCCAAAATCTGGAAACCAAGCTAAAAACTGATATCCTATTAATTAATTTACCAATACACACTTGCTTTGTGCTGGCCACTAGAACACAAAGCCCATAGTGGCCTAGAATTTACAACTTAAAGTTTATTAATTGGAAGACAGATGGTAAACAAACAAAAACATAAATATAAAATATGGTAATAAATAAGAATTAAGAAAAATAAAGCAAGATAACAAAGAAAGAAAAAACAGTAGGGGTAAGGGTGAAGTTTATTTCTGGTTGTCAAAGATGGCCTCTCTAATAAAAAATATTTGAGCACAAATAAGAGAAAGCAAGCCGTGTGATTATTGGAGAATGAATGTTTCAGGCAGAAGGAAGAGTACATGAGGTTGGGCCATGACGCAGAAGTGTGCTTGGCGTGTTTGAAGAAGGGCTCGGAGGCCAGGATGCTGAAGTTTAGAAAGCATAGGGAAAAGTTGTAGGACAGGATGTAATGCAAACATATGCAACATATGCAAAAGTTGCAATATGAAAGATTGGAAAGAGCCAGATATTAAAAGATATTATAAGCCAATTAATGGAAGAACATTTTCTTTTGCTCTGATATTACCACATCATTGGAAGCTATTGGAAAGTGACGTGATTTGAGATGTTTTAAAAGAATCATTTTGAGTGCTGAATTGGAAATGGAACTTACCATGTCAATCTAGCAGGGAGAACAATTAGGAGGTGATTGCAATAATTCAGGTGAGAAACTATAGTTGTTGAATCAGGAAAATAGAAGTGGAGGTAGTTAGAAATGATTAGAATTATATATATATATAAATTAAAGGTAGCACCAAATGAATTTTCTCATGTATTGGAGGCAGAATAGCGAAAAATGACAAGAGTTGTGGGCAAATCTGAGATTTTGACATAAATCATTGTAAGGATGGATTTATTCCTCACTGAGATGGAGAAGATGGAAAGAAGTTAGGGTGGAGAGAAGAATTGGCAGCTAAATTGTAGGCACATTAAGTTAGAGATGCCAACTTGTTATCTAAGTGGAATTGCTGAGAGCAGCCAGTTATATGATGTCATACTGGCCCAAGCTGGAGATAGAAATTTAGAAGTTGGCTGGGTGTGGTGGCTCATGCCTGTAATCCCACCACTTCTGGGAGGCCGAGGTGGGTGGATCACGAGGTCAGGAGTTTAAGATCAGCCTGGCCAACACAGTGAAACCCCGTCTCTACTAAAAACACAAAAATTAGCTGGGTGTGGTGGCATGCACCTGTAATCCCAGCTACTCAGGAGGTTGAGGCAGGAGAACTGCTTGAACCTCGGAGGCAGAAGTTGCAGTGAGCTGAGATCACGCCACTGCACTCCAATCTGGGAGACAGAGCAAGACTCTGTCTCAGGAAAAAAAAAAAAAAAAAAATGGAAGTCATGGATTTCTAAATGGTCTTAAGAAAAAAGTCTGTATGAGATCACTTTGGAGTAAGAGTAAATAGAAAAGGGAAGAGATCCAAGGACAAAGATGGGGAAATAAAAAATAAAAATAAGCCACTATCAAAGGAGATGAAGGAGTGACTAGTTCCCTAAGAGGAAAACAGTATCCCAGAATCCCAGTGTAGACTCTGACATCAAGAAAGATGAGAACTGAGAGGCTGACATTGGATTAACGAGGTCATTGGTTTTGAGAAGTCTCTTCAGTAGTGTGGTGGGAGTAAAAATTGCCTCGAGTACGTTCAGAAGAATATGGGAGCAAGCAAACAGACCTCTCTTTTAAGGGGTTTTGCTGCAAAGCAGGGCAGAACAATAGGGCAGAAATATGTGAAGTTAGAAAATGTTTTCTTGCATGTGAGAAATTACAGCCTATTTGCATGCTGATAAGAATGCAAATTCTTATCAGTAAAAAAGCAAAAAAGAAGAAAGAAAAATTGCTGGAGCACAAGTGTTGACTTTGGCCTTAGAGAAAAGCACAGAGATTTCATTCTTAATAATGCAAGAAAGGCAGATTGCATGGGTATAGTTTCAAGTAGACTGGCAGATGTCAGAGTGAGACCACACAGTTTTAAGTGCGACTATTTTCTTGGCGAAATAGAAAGCAAGGTTATCAGCTGAGAATGAAAGTGAGAAAGTATATGTTGAAAGTCTGATGTAAAGGAGATGAAAGAGAAAAAGTTGATTTAGGAGAGTAGAACGAATGGACTAGGAAAACAAGATATAACTGCCCAAAAGTAGAAGAGCCCTCTTGAAGAAAGTGACCATGAATTTCCACATAGCTTGGTTTATGTCCAGTAATGTTCAACTGTTCACGTTCAGAAGCAGAGTAAGTAGAAAGCTGGATTCATCCACGGTTGGATGTTGCTGGGTAAATACAATGAAGGGATAACAGAAGAAAGGACAATGTACTTGAGAGTATATACAGGGAAGTGACTAAAATAATGTACTTGTTTAAAGAATAACCAAAGTCCAGAAATATCTAAGCTGAATGTATTAGTTTGCCAGGTAAAGGAAAGATCAATCACTCTGGAGTAAGCAATGAGGTCCTCTGAGTATGAAGTCTGAGGCTAGATACAGGGCAAGAAGGAGGAAATTCTATTCAAATAGGATGGGATTCTAATAGTTATTTTCAGTTGTAAAGAAAGATAATAAAAGTATTTCTTAGGATCAGTCCTTATCTCAGCATAACTGATCATTTAAATGGGAATACAACAGATCCTAATCCAAATTAGATGGGATAAAGTAACTTAGAGTCAAATTGGTTTAGGGGTAAAGAGTGATCCAGTCTAGTCTTTCTGAGTAGGTACAAGATTGGAACAGACTTAGGACCAAGCGGTGGTCAAACTTTGAAGTTCCAGTGCAAGTTTTGAGCCGAGATATTTCATAATCACACCAGAGAACTCAAGTTAAGCAGGGCCTAAGGGAAGAGAATGGTAGTGAAACTTGAGGTTATGTAAAACCTATGGAATGAAAGAATTGTTGGTTTAGATATCAGAGGGAGTCAGCTTGAAAGATAAGATAAGATAGTTGAAGCATGAAATACTTGTAATAAAAATTATAGGAGCGTAACTTTTGAGAATCTCAAGTTCTGGGGTTCAAATAAGGACATTTATGGCTGCATTAAGGTAGATTACAAGACCCTCGGAAGGGAAGGAGTTGAGGAACTTGAAGTCACAGGGGTGGAGGAATTATTAAGCCCAAAAATGAAAGAAGGTACAAGATGATGGGAAAGTGTTAGAGAAAACAACAGTGGGCTAGAAGCTAAGATCTCTGGGAAATGAGGAAGAGAGGTGTTTGTGTTTCTAGAATACTGCAACAAAAAAGGGGTAACAGGAGGTATAATCTGACCTTTAAGGGGGGGAAGGGTTGTTTTGTTTTGTTTTTTGAGACAGAGTCTCGCTCTGTTGCCCAGGCTGGAGTGCAGTGGCACAATCCTGGCTCACTGAAACCTCCGCCTACCAGGCTCAAGCAATTCTCCTGCCTCAGGCTCCAGAGTAGCTGGGTTTACAGGTGTGTGCCACCACACCCAGCTAATTTTTGTATTTTTAGTAGAGATGGGGTTTCACCATGTTTACCAGGCTGTTCTCGAACTCCTGGACCTCAGTGATCTGCCCACATCAGCCTCCTAAAGTTCTGGAATTATACGCATGAGCCACCACACCCAGCCTGACCTTTAAGTTTTAAGACTAGAGACTCTGGGGGAGTAGAAAGGCAAAGATCTCTAATTGACAATGATTTCAAAACAAAACAAAACAAAACAAAAAAAAAAAAACAGCACACCCGTAGGCAGAGTGGAACAGAGCCAGAGGGGTGAAGTCACATAAGAGGATGTACAGAGCCAAATGGGGATGAAGTCGTCCTGTTTGTGAGAGGTGTTCTGGGCAGTCTTAGACTTTTTGCAGAGGCTGAAGTGTATGGAAAAAAGGGCATGATGGGATTATTCCTGGTGGACTCCAAGTTAGTGTGTAGAGGAGAGACCACAGGTATGGGGGAAGCCAGAAGTAGGGCTCTTGCCAGGAGCACACTGAGCACTGGAGCTCCTTTATGATACATTTCAGCTGTCTCTCCTAGCTTTCTGCATTAGCTCACAAAATGGTTTTATGCCCTTCCTATAGACCTTGACTATCTTTTCCCGCTTTAAGAAAAATTTTGCATTAAGAGACCTGGTCTTTCTGTAGAATCAGATACCACATACCTTCAACAGAAACCTGGATCGAAGACCAAACAGAAGCCCCAAATATCATTACCAAACAAGTTGCATCCTTTTTTTGTTTGTTTGTTTTTGAAATGGAGTTTCACTCTTGTTGCCCAGGCTGGAGTGCAATGGGGCAATCTCAGCTCACTGCAACCTCTGCCTCCTGGGTTCAAGTGATTCCCCTGCCTCAGCCTCCCAAATAGCTGGGACTACAAGCACAAGCCACCACGCCTGGCTAATTTTGTAGTTTTAGTAGAGACAGGGTTACACCATGTTAGCCAGGCTAGTCTCAAATTCCTGACCTCAGGTGATCTACCCACCTTGGCCTCCCAAAGTGCTGGGATTACAT
This sequence comes from Theropithecus gelada, assembly GCF_003255815.1. Lineage (NCBI taxonomy): Eukaryota > Metazoa > Chordata > Mammalia > Primates > Cercopithecidae > Theropithecus > Theropithecus gelada. The sequence goes on from NW_020257621.1 coordinate 332,966, forward strand.
GCATAAACCACCACACCTGGCCCATAATGAGATTTTTTTTTTTATTGCCACTTTTAGGTTTTTGGCTTTTTTTTTTTTTTTTTTTTTTTTTTTTTTTTTTTTTTTTTTTTTTTGAGACGGAGTTTTGCTCTGTAGCCCGGGCTGGAGTGCAGTGGCCGGATCTCAGCTCACTGCAAGCTCCGCCTCCCGGGTTCCCGCCATTCTCCTGCCTCAGCCTCTGGAGTAGCTGGGACTACAGGCGCCCGCCACCTCGCCCGGCTAGTTTTTTGTATTTTTAGTAGAGACGGGGTTTCACCGTGTTAGCCAGGATGGTCTCGATCTCCTGACCTCGTGATCCACCCGTCTCGGCCTCCCAAAGTGCTGGGATTACAGGCTTGAGCCACCGCGCCCGGCCGACATTTTCTTAGATACTTTGGAAGAGATGACTTTCCTCTTTCTTGTATTCAAAGACTTGAATCAGAACTAGAATCTAGAGTGCCAACTCCCCAAGCTTCCTTCCAAGACTTCTTGTCAGCAGCTAACACATACCCGCTCCTTTTAGTACGGCCTTCAGTACTTACAAAAACAAAAGGAATGAAAATTGAAAACAGAGGATTTTAACCAAGAACCTACTTTATATATCTCATTCACTCCTTCATCCATTCATCCTTTCACTCATTTAATATAATCACTGATTTAATAAAACCTGTGCTGTAGACACTGAACAAATCAGGGGACAATTCAGATGATTTATCATCCCCTTTTGGGAAAAAAGAAAATCATCAAGTTAGAAGGACATTGAGAATGGGATAAAGTTTTACTTACTCTCTAATAATTCATTTCAAAAAGGAATTTTCCAGTCTGAAAGCAAATAAATGAGAATAGCTTATTCCTAGGTTCATCTGAACATCAAATGTCCTAGCAAGAGAAAGGTCAGTGTCAGCCTAAGATTCTACTTGAGGAGAGAGATTCTTCCTTGTCCAATTGTGAGGTTTGAGCCACAAGAAAAGATAATTTTTATAATATACTTGGACCCTTCATGACATGAATAGCATTGAATTCTAGGCTTAAGAGTGGAAAATAGTGGGAGTTTCCACTGAATGATTCCAGTTTTCTCTCCATCATCACTCCTACCAAAGTAAAAATGACTTTTCTGCTATTTAATCAAATGGACACTTTCCTGTTCTTGCCTTTTTTATCCTCTTAGCATTATGTAACACTGCACACATCTCTGTTTCTTTAAACGCTCCCCTCTTGGATTTCACTTCCATATTCCAGATATTTTACTATGCTTCTTCATGTCTTCATAAATGGTATGCCAATTTAAACCACAATGAATTACCTATACACACATTTTAAGTGGTTAAAATTAAGAAGATGAAGACAATGCAGTATTGGTGAGGATGTGGAGTAGCTGGAATTCTCAGACAAGACTGGGGGAATGTAAAATAGTACAGCCACTTTGGAAAAGTTTAGTAGCTTCTTAGAACATAAAACATACGTTCCATAGGTCATATGACCTAGCAATTCTACTCTTAGGTATTTCCTCCAAAAGAAATGATAAATATCAGTCCATGAAATAATTTGTTTACAAAAACTTAGAGCAGCTTTATTTATAATAGCCAAAAACTAAAGAAAAAGAAGTCCTTCAACAGGTGAATGAAAAAGCAATCATGGTACCTACGTACAGTAGAACACTATGTAGCAATCAGAAAATAATACCCACTACAGATACATCTGATAGTTGTAACAACACAGATGAATCTCTAAAACATGATATTGAGTAAAAAAAAAAAGCACTATATAAAAGAGTATGTTTACATTTATATAAAATAATACATTGAAATATATAATAATACATATAAAATTGTAGAACAGGCAAAAATAATCTACAATGACAATAGATCAACAGTTACATGGGGCCAGGGATGAAGGCAACAAGCAAAAGGGTGTGAGGGAACTGCATGGGGAGATGTATGTGATCAGTGCTGTTCAAATAAATGCTTAACGGCCAGTTCTCCGGGAAACTATGTGCACATATACATATGAAAGTTTATTATAAGTTTTACTGATACAAGGAATATCTAGGAATTTTAGAGAGGAGATGGAGAAAGATGGCAGACTGGAAAGCTCCACCGATCACCCCTCAACAAGGACACCAAGTTAACAATTATCTACACAGAAAAAAACACTTTCTGTTTTTTCTTAAGAACCAAAAAACAGGTAAGCACTCATAGTACCTGGTTTAACACATCACTGAGAGAGGCACTGAAGAGGGAGAAATACCAGTCTTGAATCACTGATACCACCCCTTCCCAACCGTTGGCAGCAGCAGCGTGGTTCAGAGAGCATCTTTGACACTGGAGGAGGGAGAACACAAAAATGGTGAGGCATTGAACTCAGTGTTGTTCTGTCAGAGCAGAAAGGAAAAGCAAAGCTAACTAGCTAACACCCACCCACAGAGGGAGCATTTAAACGAACCCTAGATAACGGTCTGAATTTGAGTGCCTGCAAACCTCGCCACTGAGGAACGCCCGCAAACCCCGCCACTGAGGAACGCCCGCAAACCCCGCCACTGAGGAACGCCCGCAAACCTCGCCACTGAGGAACGCCCGCCGACCCCGCCACTGAGGAACGCCCGCCGACCCCGCCACTGAGGAACGCCCGCAGACCCCGCCACTGAGGAACGCCCGCAGACCCCGCCACTGAGGAACGCCCGCAAGCCTCGCCACTGAGGAACGCCCGCAGGCCTCGCCACTGAGGAACGCGTGCAAACCTCGCCACTGAGGAACGTCCGCAAACCTCGCCACTGAGGAACGCCTGCAAACCTCGCCACTGAGGAACAAAGTGCTCTGGGTCTCTGAGTAAACTCGAAAGGCAGTCTAGGCCATAAGGACTACAACCCTTAGGTGAGTCCTAGGGCTGAACCTGGCCTAGAGACAGTGGACTGGGGAAGGGGGGGCATGTGATATATTGAGACACGGGGTAGGGCAGCCAAGGGAGTTCTGGCATCACCCCTCCCCTAACCCCAGGGTGCACAGCTTGCAGCTCCAAAAGAGACTCCTTCCCTCAGCTTGAGGAGAGGAGAGGGAAGAGTGGCAGGACTTTGTCGTGCATCTTGGATACCAGCTCAGCCACAGCAGGGTAAGGCACCAGTCAGTGTCATTAAGCCCCCATTCCAGGCACTAGCTTCCAGACCACATTTGTAGACACACCCTGGGCCAGAAGGGAAACCACTACCTTGAAGGAAAGGACCCAGTCCTGCCAGCGTTGATCACCTGCTAACTGAACAGTCTTTGGGCCCTGAATAACCAGCAGTGATACCTAGGTACTACACGAAGGGTTTTACTGAGCCTCTGAGACTTGCTGGCTTCAGGTACCAACACTGCCATAGGTGGATAGAGCACCAAGTGGACTCTTGGGGTCCCCAATTCAGGACTTGATTATTGGATGGCATTTATGGACCTGCCCTGGGCCAGCGGGAAGCCCAAGGCCCTGAAGGGTTAGTCCCAGGCCAGGCAACATTCACCACAAGCTGACTTAAGAGACCTTGTACCTTAAGGAAACATCAGTGGTGGTCCAGCAGTACTCCCTGTGGCCAGGGGTGGTGGTAGCTATGGGGGTGAGACTCCTCAGCCTTTGTAAAGGGGAGAGAAAAGTAGGAAGGACTGCATCTTATGGTTAGAGTACCAGCTCAACCATAATACAATAGAATATTAGGTAGACTTCCAAGGTTTTTGGCTCCTGCCTCTGACTCCTGGACAACACTTCTGGACTCAACCAGTGCTGAGGGGACCTCACTACCCTAAAGGGAAGGGCATGGGCCTGACTGGCTTTGCCCCCTGCTGATAGTGGAGGCCTAGGGCCTTGAGCAAACATAGGCAGTAGCCAGAGAGTGGTTACAGCAGGCCATAGGCAAGACCCAGTATTGTGCTGGCTTCAGGTCTGACCCAGCCCAGTCATAGTGGTGGTGGCCATAGGGGTACTTGTGTCACACCACCTCCAGCTTTAGGTGGCTCAGAAAGACAGAAAGAGAGACTCTGTATGTTTGGGAGAAAGTAAAGTAAGAGAACAAGAGTCTGCTGGTAATCCAGAGAATTCTTCCAGATCTTAGCCAAGACTATCAAGACAGTACTTCTAAGAGTCTGCAAGAACCACAGCATTACTGGGCTTGGGGTGCCCCCTAAAGTAGGAACAGCATAGATCACAACATCCAAGTTCTTTCAAATATCTGGAAAGCCTTCCCAAGACGGAAAGCTACAAATAAGCACAGACAGTGAAGACCACAATAAATACCTAACTCTTCAATGCCCAGACACTAAACAATATCTACTAGCATCAGAACCATCCAGGAAAACATGACCTCATCAAATGAACTAAATAAGGCACCAGGGACCAATCCTGGAGAAATAGAGAAATATGACCTTTTAGAAATGGCTGTGTTGAGGAAGCACAAAGAAATTCAAGATAACACAGGAGGGAATTCAGAATTCTATCAGATAAATGTAACAAAGAGATGGAAATAATTTTAAATAATCAAGCAGAAATTCTGGAGCTGAAAAATGCTATTGTCCTACTAAAGAATGCATCAGAGTATTTTAATAGCAGAACGGATCAAGCAGAAGAAAGAATTAGTGAGCTTGAAGAAAGGCTATTTGAAAATACAGTGAGAGGAGACAAAAAAGGATAAAAAATAATAAAGCATGCCTACAAGATCTAGAAAATAGTCTCAAAAGGGCAAATCTAAGAGTTATTGGCCATAAAGAGGTGATAGAGCAAGAGACAGGGGTAGCAAATTTATACAAAGGGATAATAATAGAGAACTTCCCAAACCCAGAGAAAGATATAAATATTCAAGTACAAGAAGGTTATATAATACCAAGCAGATTTAACCCAAAGAATATTACCTCATGGCATTGAGAGTTTGGGAGTCAAACTCCCAAAGGTCAAAGATAAAGAAAGAATCCTAAAAACAGCAAGAGAGAAGAAACAAATAATGTACAATGGAATTCCAACAGATCTGACAACAGAGTTTTCAGTGGAAACCTTGCAAGCCAGAACAGAGTGGCATGACATATTTGAAGTGCTGAAGGAAAAATAATTGTACCCTAGAATAGTATATCTGGTAAAAATATCCTTCAACCATGAAGGAGAAATAAAGAATTTCCCAGACAAACAAAAGCGGAGGGACTTCATCAATACCAGATCCATTCTATAAGAAAAGCTAAAGGGGGTATTTCAATTAAAAAAAAAAGGACATTAATGAGCAATAAACAAACACCTGAAGGTACAAAACTTATTGGTAATGGTAAGTACACAGAAAAACACAGAATATTATAACACTAACTGTGGTGCATAAACTACTTTTATCTTAAGTGGAAGGACTAAATGATAAATTAATTAAAAAAACTAAAACAACTTTTCAAGACTTAGTACAATAAAACATAAATGAAACAACAAAAAGTTAAAAAGCTGGGGGACAAAGTTAAGACAAGTTTTTATTAGGTTTTCTTTTTGCTTGCATGTTTGTTTATATAAATAGTGTTAAGTCGTTATCAGATTTAAAAATGGGTTACAAGATAGTATTTGCAAGCTTCATGCTAAACTGAAGCTAAAAATGCATACAATGAATACACACACAAAAAAACCAAGAAACTAAATAATATCACCAGAGAAAATCGTCCTAACTAGAGAGAGACAGGAATGAAGGAAAGAAGGAAGAGAAGACTACAAAACAACCAGAAAACAAGTAATAAAGTGTTATCAATAATAACATTGAATATAAATGGAATAAATTCTTCAATCAAAAGACATAGACCAACTGAATGAATGACAAAAAAAAAAAAAAAAAAACAAGAACCATTAATCTGTTGCCTACAAGAAACATTCTTCACCTATAAAGACACATATTGACTGAAAACAAAGGGATGGAAAAAGATATATCATGCCAATGGAAACCAAAAAAGAGCAGGAGTCACTATACTTACATCAGGAAAAAAATAGACTTCAAGACAAAAACTATAAGAAAAGACAAAAAAGGTAACTATATAATGATAAAGAGGTTAATTCAGCAAGAAGATACAATAATTTCAAATATATATATGCAAACACTGGAGCACCCAGATATATAAACGAAATATCACTAGAGCTAAAGAGAAAGATAAGCCCCAATACAATAGTAGCTGGAGACGTCAACACCCCACTTTCAGCAATGGACAGATCTTCCAGACAGAAAACCAACAAAGAAACAGAATTAATCTGCACTATAAACCTAATAGATACTTACAGAACATTTCTTCCAAAAGCTACAGAATACACATTCTTTTCTTCAGCACATGAATCTTTCTCAAGAATAGACCATATGTTAGGTCACAAAACAAGTCTTAAAACATTCAAAAAATTGAAAAAATATCAAGCATCTTCTCTGAGCACAATGGAATAAAACTAGAAATTAATGAAAAGATAAATTTTGGAAACTATACAAATACACAGAAATTGAACAATATGCTCCTGAATGAACAGTGGGTTAATGAAGAAATTAAGAAGGAAATTGTGGTGGCTCGTGCCTGTTAATCCCAGCACTTTGGGAGGCTGAGGTGGGTGGATCATGAGGTCAGGAGTTCAAGACCATCCTGGCCAAGATGGTGAAACCCCATCTCTACTAAAAATACAAAAATTAGCCAGGCATGGTGGTGGGCGCCTGTAATACCAGCTACTCAGGAGGCCGAGGCAGAAAATTGGTTGAACCCAGGAGGCAGAGGTTGAAGTAAGCCAAAATCGCACCACTGCACTCCAACCTGGGCAACAAAGCGAGACTCTGTCTCAAAAAAAAAAAAAAGAAGGAAATTGAAAAATGTATTAAAATAAATGATGATGGAAACACAACATACCAAAACCTATGGTTAGCAAAAGCATTACTAAAAGGGAAGTTTAGAGCTATAAGTGCCTATATCAAAAAAGATGAAAAACTTCAAATGAACAATCTAACAATGTATCTTGAAGAACTAGAAAAGCAAGGGCAAACCAAACCTAAAATTAGAAGAAAAGAAATAATAAAGATCAGCGCATAAATAAATGAAATTGAAATTTAAAACTAAAAAAAATACCAAAAAATCAGTGAAACGAGAAGTTGGTGTTTTGAAAAGTTAAACAAAATAGACAAATTTTTAGCAAAACTAAGAAAAAAAGAGAGAAGATCCAAATAAAATCAGAAATGAAAAAGGAGACAGTACAACTGATACTGCAGAAATTCAAAGTGGTTACTATGAGCAAATATATGCCAAGAAATTGGAAAATTCACAAGAAATAGAAAAATTCCTAGATACATACAATCTACCAAGACTGAACCAGGAAGAAATCCAAAACCTGGACAGACCAATAAGTAACAAGATCGAAGCCATAATAATAAAAAAAATCTCCCTGTAAAGAAAAGCCTGGGACCTGATGGCTTCACTGTCAAATTCCACCAAACATTTAAAGAGGAACTAGTACCAATTCTACTCAAACTAACCCGAAAAATAGAGGAAGAGGAAATACTTTCAAACTCATTCTACTAGGCCAGTGCTACCCTGATACCAAAACCAAAGACACATAAAGAAAAGAAAACTACAGGCCAACATCTCCTGTGAATATATTGATGCAAAAATCCTCAACAAAATACAAGCAAACCAAATTCAACAATACATTAGAAAGACCATTCATCATGACCAAGTGGAGTTTATCCCTGGGATACAAGCACAATTTGAAGTATGCAAATCAGTCAGTGTGATACGTCATATGAACAGAATGAAAACTAAAAACCATATGATCAGTTCAATTGATTCTGAAACAGCATTTGATAAAATGTAACATCCCTTCATGATAAAAAACTCTCAAAAAACTGGGGATAGAAGGAACATACCTCAACATAATAAAAGCCATTCATGACAGACCCAGAGCTAGTACCAAACTAAATGCGGAAAAACTGAAAGCATTTCATCTAAGTTCTGGAACACAAGAATGCACATTGTCACCACTGTTATTCAAAATAGCACTGGAAGTCCTAGCTAGAGCAATCAGACAATAGAAAGAATTTTTTTAAAATTCAAATTGGAAAGCAAGAAGTCAAATTATCCTTGCTTGCAGATAATATAATCTCATATTTGGAAAGACCTAGACTCCACAAGAAAATTCTTAGAACTGAGAAACCAATTCAGGAAAATTGCAGGATACAAAATCAACATACAAAGATCAGTAGAATTTCTATACACCAATAGTGAACAATGTGAAAAAGAAATTTTTCAAAAATAGTAATCCCATTTGTAATACTCACACATAAAATTAAATACCTGGAAATAAATGACAGAATTATATAATGAAAACTATAAAACACTAATGAAAGAAATTAAAGAGGGTACCAAAAAATGGAAAAATATTCCATGTTCATGGATTGAAAGAATCAATATTGCAAAATTGTCCATACTACCCAAAGCAAACTATTAATTCAATGCAATTCATATCAAATACCAATGACATTCCTCACAGAAATAGAAAAAAAATCCTAAAATTTATATGGAACCATAGAAGACTCAGAATAACCAAAGCTACCCTACACAAAAAGAAGAAAACTGGAGGAATCACAATACTTAATTTCAAATTATACTACAGAGCAATAGTAACCAAAACAGCATGGTGCACAAGCCAATGAAACTTAAACCTGCCCCCTCTCCCTAACTCCACAAGTCTTTCCTTAAATTTTTTTTTTAATGTTCATCTGTCTCTAAACCCTTATTCTCCCTGCTCTAGTCAAGCCACAACTAACTCTCAGGAATACCCCAAAAGCCTCCTAAAGGTTTCTCAGTCTTTAGCCTCTCAATCATTTTCCAAACTATATAAAGAGAAAATAGATCATCAGTAGATGATAGATAGAATGACAGAACAATAGATAGATAGATAGATAGATAGATAGATAGATAGATAGATAGATAGATAGAGAATTCTGCTCTTGTTATATGGCTTATAAGTACCTCTATGATTAGGTCCTGATTAGACCCCACATCCCTGGAGAAGTCTTCTCTAATCCCTTAGGTTTGGGTTAGATATCCCATATATATAATCCCACAACTCTTAGCACACAGTGATGTTGCCTAGTTAATTTTCTGTCTCCTCTGCCAGACTGAATGCTCCTTTAAGCCAAGGACCGCTTTTATTATGCTTGCCATTAAAACATTAGATCTGGCTGGGTGTAGTGGCTCATGCCTTAATCCCAGTACTTTGGGAGGCCAAGGTGGGCAGATCACGAGGTCAGGAGATCAGACCATCCTGGCTAACACTACTAACACTACTATGGAACCCCATCGCTACTAAAAATACAAAAAATTAGCCAGGCGTGGTGGCACAGGCCTGTAGTACCAGCTACTTGGGAGGCTGAGGCAGGAGAATCGCTTGAACCCGAAAGGCAGAGTTTGCAGTGAGCCAAGATTGCACCACTGCACTCCAGCCTGGTCAACAGCAAGACTCTGTCTCAAAAAAAAAAAAAAATTATATTCTAGTCATGTGCCTAGAAAACAGTAGTTCATCATTGAATATTTATTGAATGAGTCTTGTTAATATTACAGACTGAAAAGTTTTAGTCAGCTATCGTTAATCTTCTGGTCATCTTACACCCATCAGAATTCAAGCCTTGTCTTCCCAAATGATACTGTAAGTCTTCTGATAGGTTAAAGGTTGTGTTTGGAATTTACCTAAAAACTCACATAGGATTCAAACTGCACACTTTGCATAATATATAAAATATCTGATCAATTACATGCCTTCTTATTTCAAAAATCTAAATTCCTATCAAATTCTTCAAGTTGACACTGAAGACCTTATCAACAAAATACGTATAATGTTTTCAACACTCTTACCAAAACATCGATTTTGTGTGTTTTTAGCCTATTTTCAAATATTTTCCCTCTTCACCTACCCTTCTGTACTGCCTTCCTCCCCTATCTCCTCCTGTGACCTATGCTTGCTCTGTTGCCATAATCTTGGATGTCTTCATCTCTTCCAATTAATTTTTTATCCTATCTTCAAAGGACTACTTCAGTTCTTGGCTTTCTGCCCCCTTTGTAAACAAACATTTTTCAATTATTCCTGTCCATTTCAGGAATGGGAGTAGTTACTGAGAAAACAAAATTAAGTAATATACTCTCCCATGTAAGAGTCTGCATGCTGAGGTTGGGGATGGCTGGTATTTGAATTTCATATATACATACATGTTTTTGTTTTTGTTTTTGTTTTTGTTTTTCAGATGGAGTCTTGCTGTCACCCAGGCTGGAGTGCAGTGGAGAGATCTTGGCTCACTGCAACCTCTGCTTCCTGGGTTCAAGTGATTCTCCTGCCTCAGCCTCCTGAGTAGCTGGGACTACAGGCACCACCACCAAGCCTGGCTAATTTTTAGTAGAGATAGGCTTTCATCATGTTGGCTATCCTGACTTCAAGTGATCTGCCTGCCTTGGCCTCCCAAAGTACTGGGATTACAGGTATGAGCCAACGTGCCTGGCCTTGAATTTTATATAATTAATGTGTGATAAGGTATATACATGGCACTGTGGAAGCAGGGAGAAGAGAGCACCCTCTGAGCATAGGAGAAAGATGAATGGGAGAAGTCATTAAGAATATTATTATACTTCATTTGTCTATATTCCTGTTATAAAATAGCATGTCTCATTCATTCCAGCACTTTCTGTGGCTAACATTTGTTGAGCACACCTATTAACTCATTTCACTCTTATTACAACTGTATGAGATAGAATGGCATAGATATTATTATATTCAGCAATTTACAGCTGGGAAACAGAGACACTGAGTCAATATACATGTATTGCCTCAGTCATTGGCGGGTGACATAAAATACACTGGGGACAAAGAAAGTGGGGTATGTGAGTCACATGAATCCTAAGACTGTACTAGGCACACAGAAAACTGCAAGCATTTTTTTTTCTGCTTTTATATCATTAGGCCCAAAGACAATCTGTATATTACTCTCAGAAACTGAAAGGAAATTCATAGCTGCTAATCCTCCACTCTAATATGTTCACACATAAAAACCTAGATTTATTTATTTGTATTTTCATACACTGTTTTGCTAGAATGTGAACATGTGCTTGTGTAATGGGGAACGATCTTTCAAATAAGAAAGAATACCATAACACTTGCTTCCGTATTCAATAAGCCCAGAAATGAGAATTTGTCATCATTTCCACCATTTTTATTAGGAAGAGAGTCTCTCTCTTGCTTTTCTCACTGTAGACGTCGAAGCAGTTGGGCCAGCCCATGGATTCCCTCATCCTCTGTGCACATATAACCAAGGTAAGGCTGCATCCAACTGTCCTTGTAAGGTTTCTCTCGCTGTTTGCATGAAAGAAAAGCTTGAAATAAAATTTACTCTTTGCTCTCAGCAAGAACTAATACTTATCAAATGCCCTGGTCAAACACAATAAAATCATACTGTGTAAGGAAATTGCTTTTGTAATTGATTTACTAGTTTTCATAGAGGAAAAAGCATTTCAGTAGCATTTTCATTAAACTGCTTGTCTACAATGACTAAAAAAAAAAAAATCTAGTTTTCAGTTTTTAAAGACCCAGTATCTCTGTTGTTTCAATTTTTTTAACAAAAAGTAATCGAATGAGGAAAAATACTAAACCTAATGGTGCACTGTATGGTAAATACAAAATCTAGACGTGTGCTTCCTTGTAGAGAAGAATAGAATTAGACATTATTTACAGGAATGAGAACACTTTTATTATTGCTGTCTTAGGTTGGAAGACAGGAAAATAAAGACAGGAGTAGCCTGCCTTTGTTTACACACACACACACACACACACACACACACACACACACACAGCCTTAACCCACTGCCCTGAGCCTCAAAGCAGGGCCCACTCAGCAAGAATAAACTCAAATGCACAGTTCCTGCTACCTAGGACTTTGCGTGTCACTCTAGGCCCCGCAATAAGCACAAAACTGCCAAAAGAAAGCTTTTGTCATTTAAAATGCACTTGGTTCAAAAGAGATCCAGGTAACAAACTGCATCCAAGTTTCCTTTCAGTTAAATTACTTGATACAAAACCAAACCACTGCACTGTTGACTAAAAATATATATTTTGCTATTTCAACATTAAACTGTAAGCTCCATAAAGACAAGGTCTCTGTGTATTTCACCAGGTCCAAGCCTACAATCAAGGTGTGACTTTTAAATAAACAAATGGATTTTAATTTCTCATTGAATCAAACAAAAAGTGTCTCTGAATGGATGTCACAATGATACCTTTCATCATTAACTTTTTATGGGGTAGAAAACTCCTTCCCAAGCTTCACTTTTTGTCTCCCATTTTGGGGGCACATCAAAGGAAGAGAAAGAGCTTTGGGAGCCAAGACAAGAAAAAAAATATATAGGAAATGGACAAATGTCACCAGGGATAATCAGATCAAGATCTTGAGGTCCAAACTCCAAATGGCAATTTTTACTTGACTGTAAATACATACAGTTATACCATGAATTGAACAATGGTTACATTTGGTCAGAATTGTAAGAAACTACGCAAAGTGAAAAATATTTTTTGGACAAACTGGAGTATTCTAGGAAACCCACTTATCATGCTGACACAACTTGAAAACATTCATTTATCCAACAAATATTTACTAAAACTTGCTGTTTGCTAAGCACTGTGCTTGGTGCTATGGATTCAAATAGGAACATGCACTGTATATCTGAGAATTTTTGAGGTCATGGATAAATTTGACAATCTGTTATACAGACCTTCTCCCCAGGGGAATGGACATTTAAACATGTACATGTTTTATATACAATTTCAGAGAGGTTGTAGATCCTCCCAAAATCCTACAGCTGGATATTGTTAAATTATTTGGAATATTAACTGTTAAATAATGGAAGCTGTGGGATTTCTATATGTGTGTGTGTATATATGTATATATACTATATACACACACACACACACACATATATATATACAGAAACACATATTTGCATGTCACTACAGGTCCCAAAATAAGCCCATAACTGCCAAAAGAAAGCGTTTATCATTTAAAAGATGTTCAAAAGAGTATCAAGATACTCTTTTGGTTCAAAAGAGATCAAGATAACAAATTGTATCCAAGTTTCCTTTCAGTGAAATTACTTGACACAAAACCAAACCAGATAGATATATAGAGAGATATAGATATAGATACACATCCTACATCTTCCATTGCTTTCTGCCCAAGCAGTGTTCTACATGCTGCTATGTTTCCTCTTTTCATTTCAATTAAATTCAAGTTATTTTCTGGACAGAAACCTCTTGATTAGAACATGCTGCAAAAAGAAGTTTGCAAAGGCAGGGAAGACAGCAGGTGATCTCACTCAGACCCTTCCCAATTTTAGAGAACTTCCTGAAGTAGCTCACAGAAATTAGTAAATCATTTTAACATAGTATTTAGAAACCTTCCCTAACCTGATTAATCAACTTATGGCACTTTTCTATTTAAAAGGTTTTACTCACTTAGAAACACTTTTGCATTTTCAATGTGTAAATAACCAGCCAGATATGATGCAGAATTTTCAGGAAAAAATCAAGTCAAGGTGTCCAATTTCACACCAAAAAAGAATGCTAGGTTGACATTTAAAGTACTTGTTTGCACAAAAGACACTTGGTTTTCTTTTTTAATCAATTATCCTGCTCTCACTTGCTGTATCTATTATAATTTATGGATTACTGGAATTCATAATTGAATAATATGTAGATGTCACCTGGGGGTGCTAAACCAATTCTCCTACTTGGAATTGCCTGTCTAGTAGGAATGACACCAAGTTTAGTATTTTCTCTATAGATTTGCAGTCGCCTCCATGTAATATAAATCAATAAAGAATAATTTTCCAGGCAGTAAATCAATTGTCAGTTCACAGACCCTAATACCCTTGTGCAGGATTTATTGAAAAAATGAATGGCAGTCTTGTTAGGAGATGTACAGCATGCTTTATAGGGACATAATAGTGTAAACCCCAAACTATTACCTTCGCTATGGTGAAGAATCCAGCAGGAATAACCCTTT